>NC_142931.1:3369793-3384793 GCF_046866305.1 Octopus bimaculoides
TCTAGATAAGAAACGTGTACAGTGGGGGATCCTATCCGGTAACAGATAGCGATAAACGAGGACTGTTTCATTCATTTTTAACAAAGAAGGGATGTGGTTTTGTTAAGGTGACAACGGAAGGAGTTAGGTTACACAATGGATGCATGTATCTGTGTGTATATATGTATGCATGTATGTATGCATGCATGTATGTATGCATGTATGTATGTGTGTATATATGTGTGTGTATGTATGAATGCATACATGCATGTATGTATGTATGTATGTATGTATGCATGCATGTGTGTATAGCTGTGCATATATGTATGAATGCATACATGTATGTATGTATGTATGCATGTATATATGTATGCATGTGTGTATAGCTGTATATGTGTGTATGTATGAATGTCTGTATGCATGTACGTATGTATGAATGAATGTATATATGCATGCGTGCATCTATGAATATATGTACATATGTACTATGTGTGTATGTTTGTATGAATGTATATATGTGTGTATGTATGTATGTATGCATGCTTGTGTGTATGTAGAGCCGTGTATGCGTACATGCGTGTATGTATGGACGAATCCATGTTTGAATGCATGTACATACATTTTTGATGGGTATAGCTTCGTATACGTGTATTTCGTGTGTATGTGTGTTTGTATATGTTTGTGTTTGTGTGTATTGTTTATATATGTATGCACGAGCTGTGTGCCTGCATGCGTGTGTGCGTGCGCGCTCGCGAACCTAGCTAGGGTTTCGGATAGTCTAACCCTGTAATCGAAACTTCCAGTTACTTTTCTGTGACACATTAATTCTGTTTGAGAATTTAGAGTACAGGTGTCGTTGTAATACTCAACCACATACAGTGTAATTCAATGATGAGGGCGGGTCACTATGGACTGGCATCCAGTTGCAACTTCTTTTACTTTGTATCCTTGTGTTCTATAGATATATAGATACATACTTACACACACACACACATATATATATATATAACACATCATACATGTGTATATATTTGTATTGATATATATTTATCTCTCTCTCTCTCTCTTTTCCTCTCACTATATATATGGTAACCACATGCGAATTGTTGGCGATTTTCTTCCACCTTCTTCCCCTCTATTGGAGTTTTCTCTATTTCCGAAGAAGAGCGTCTGCTCGAAACGTTAAACCATCTTTCTTTCTTTCCCTGAGTGTCTGCTAATACATTACATATACCACGTCATCGAGAAAATAACATTCTTCCACTGCTCTAGGGATCAATTTTGTAGGTTTTTACTCCTCCCTAAACGCTTTGCAACGTTTGTTTTTGAAAGTAGTGGTTTTCTGATTGCAGCCCTCCGGTCAAATCCAGCTTTGTGTAGCTCCCGGCGAACAGTTTTTGTGGAAACTGAGTTCTCGAAGTGGTCATTAAGATCTGCAGTAATTTTGGGAGCTGTACTTTTGTGATCCTTTGTAATAATTCGCGTAAGAGTCCGACGGTCCCTATCTGAAAGATTTGGTTTTCTTCCGGAGTTTTGTTTCGACAAGGAGGTTCTTTCTCTCTTTCTCAAAGGCTGCCATTACTTTCGACACAGTACTTCTTGGTACGCCAAACATTTCGGCTGTTTTTGTTATGCTAGCGCCTGCCATACGAGCACCAACAATTTGAGCTCTTTCAAAGTCCGATAGATCTGTCATTTTAATGAATTTTAATTACCTTTTTCTGGTGGTATCTGAAAAGAAATAGTAATTGTAGCAAAACATATTAAGCAACGCTAATAATAAATTAAAAAAAACTTAAAAAATAAACAAGCTTTTGACGGTTTTATAAATATTTCAAAATTATGATGCTATGATGCTAGGGGTTTCCATTATTTTGTCAACACCTGTATATATATATATATATATATATATATATATATATATATATATATATATATATATATATGTATATATATATATATATATATATATGTGTGTGTGTGTGTGTGTGTGTGTGTGTGTGTGTGTGTGTGTGTGTTGTATGTATGTATATATGTATGTATTTACGCATACGTGTATGTCTGAGCGTGTGTGTATATATATCTGCATGTTGTGTGTATGTTCACTGCCTGACAAGAGATGACGTCATTCCCACTGACACGTTATAGTTTGCAATGGAAACGATTCCCAAACAATTTCTCCCAATAATTCTTACTTTATCTAACATTTTGCTTTCTCTTCCGTTTTCTCTATATTTCTTTTATTTCTTTTTGTTTTTTCACTTTTTTTTCTTTGTTGTTGTTGATATTTCTAATGTCATTGTTTTTTACGCGTTGCTATGTTTTTTCCTTTATCTGTCTAACCTAAAACTGACGCTCAAACTACATACCTCTCTTTCTCTCTTTCCCTTCCTCTCTCTCTCTCTCTTTCTCTCTCTCTCTCATCCTCTCTCCCTCTCTCTCTCTCATTCTCTCTCCCTCTCTCGTTGCTCAATTCCTATTTTCTCTGCTACATCTCAATCCATCAGTTGCACTGCCATTATACATAACTGTGCAAACATTTACTTAAAAATATGGCAAACATAAACACCAGTGTGTGTTGATGTTTTGTCTGTCTGCGTATACGTACATAAAATACATAATATACATACATGCATATGTTTATATATACATATATAAACATATATGTTTGTGTATATATATCTATATAAACATATATATGTATAAGCATACATGTATGTTTATATATATATATATATATATATATATATATATATATATAAACATAGGCATATATATAAACATATATGTGTGAATATATGTATATATAAACATACACCTATGTATGTATATATATATAAACATATATATATATACATACAAAGTATGCATATATATTTACATACATATACATACATATGTGTGTGTGTGTGTGTGTGTGTAGGTTTGTGTAGGTGTGATGCATATAAGCAGAACACTCATCCATTTCTATAAAAATTATATAAGTGCATGTGTGTGCATATATACTAAAATATGATCGCAATGTATGCCCCGCCCTCTGCACTTCTCTTTCTCTAGCCCTATCAGCCCCTCTCTATCTCTCCCTCTATCAACATCTATCTCCCATTTTATTTTTCCTTACCGTCATCCCTCAGTACACAGGAGAGCGATGACTAAAATCTCTAACTCAGTTATGGCGCATTCGCAGTCATTTATCAAACTAAACATGGCAGCCATATTTAAATTGCATCCGTCATTGAATGCGCAGACTGCAATATATATATATATATATATATATATATATATATATATATATATATATATATATATATATATATATATATATATATATATATATATACATATGTACATATACATATATATATATATATATACACAGACATATATACATGCCCACAAATACATACCTATATATGTTCACAAACAGACACGTATTCATCTATCTATCTATCTGTTTATCTATCTATCTATCTATTTATCTATCTATCTATCTATCTATCTATCTATCTATCTATCTGTCTGTCTGTCTGTCTGTCTATCTATTTATCTGTCTATTTATCAATCGATATATCTAATTATATACATATATACATACACACCCGCATATATACATACTCACACATATATACATATACACGTATATATATATATATATATATATATATATATATATATATATATATATATATATATAGAGAGAGAGAGAGAGAGAGAGAGAGAGAGAGAGACAGAGACAGAGACAGATAGAGACAGACAGACAGACAGATAGACACACTGACAAAGACATTGTTATAGATATGTAAATATTTGTCAATTTCTTCCGGTGGGATTGGTGGGGTGATTGTAATTACACAATAAATATATTGCTAAAGAATAAATATGTTTATGCGTGTGTGTGTGTATGCTTTCATGTGTATGCATGTTTGTATACGTATATTTTTGTGTACGTATGAATGTGAGCTTATATGCGAACAAATGCTAGCAATAGCCATCCAATAAATAAACAAATGAATAAATAAATAAATAAATAGATAAATAAATAAATTAATTAATTAATGAATAAATAAACAAACCATCACGGATTTCTAAATTGGCTGATTTTTCATTTTTAGCTCTCATCTGCATTTTTGTTTTTGTGAGGGATGTGTAGTGGTGATGGAGCTGATGGCGTTATTGGAAGGTTTAGTTTTATCCTACGTTTCCTGTTTTACATTTTGTTCGTTACACCGGTTACATTACATTTCCATATCGCAGTATCACACCCACATCCTTAATACTACAAACGTGCGCGCGCACACACACACACACACATTGAAGATGGCTACTTCCTCTTCTGCCCGAGATGATTGTATAAATTTACTCATATTTGCGTGTGTGTGTGTGTATGCCACTGTATGTTTGTGCATATATAGACACACACATATCTATATATACACATACATACTTATATGTGTGTGTGTGTGTGGTACACGACAGTAGCAAGCAGTAATCTAGTACAGAAAAGGAACTAATCCTACTTAATATACATATATAAGACGAAGTCACGTGTCCATCTTTTAATTTGTTTGTTTCCTTCTGTGTCTGTCACGTTAGAAGGTGACATATTTTTAATGATTAGATATTTAGATTGATATAGAGATAGATGGGGAGAGGTTTATATAGAGAGAAATAGTCAGCTGTCGACCAGTAGTCAGGCGAGCAGACAGGGAAATATAGAAAGGAGGAAGAGTGAGATAAAGAGAAAGAGAAGAAAGAATGTGTGCAAGGAGTGAGTGATAGAACGCAAAGAGAGAGAGAGAGAGAGTGTGTATGTGTGTGTGTGTGTGTGTGTGTGTGTGTGTGTGTGTGGAAGATGGAATCAGTACATTTATGAATATGACATCATACTTGAATAAACGCATGACATTGAAATCGAGAAACGTTGGGATAGAAAAGAAGAGGTAGAAACATATATATGTGTATGTGTGTACATACGCACACACACACACACACACACACACACACACATATTGATATAGATAGATAGATAGATAGATAGATTGATAGATAAGAAATAAAACGACAAGGTGTATGAGGCAATGAGAAGTTAAAAGAAACTATACAAGAAGTCAGGCAACAACATGTGGCAAGTAGAACGAAAAGAAATGACAGTTGCCAGAGAAAAAAGAAAATAAACGATACTGATGACGTCTGTTTAGATTCAAAGGAATTGGAGTGAAAAATAGTGAGGGAGAATGAGTGAAGTATACGGAATAGTGAGGGAGAATGAGTGAAGTATACGGAATAGTGAGGGAGAATGAGTGAAGTATACGGAATAGTGAGGGAGAATGAGTGAAGTATACGGAATAGTGAGGGAGAATGAGTGAAGTATACGGAATAGTAAGGAGACAAAATGAAACATAAGAACAAAATAGAAAAATGATTGCAATGGTTCTTGGTAAACCCGTGGGGAGGAGAGTTAAACAGGGTGGGACAAAGCTATATCTTTCTGAATTAATGATATACTGTTTCTCCGTTCCTCGATTTCCACTCTGAAAGTATGGATCGATCCGAGGCGAAAAAAATTGTATTTATCCAAGATAACTACACAGTGCGATCGAGCCAACAACGTTTTGGCTTTAAGGTGACCTTCCCAACCATTCGGCCACAGAGCGCCTACATATGATAAATATGTGTGTGTATGAGCGTGTTTCTGAATACATGTGTGTATAGATGTATGTGTATGTACGTATAAATGTATTTCTGTTTTTGACCGCCTCGCCTTCTATACCTCTCGTACACAAACACACACACACTATATCTCTTTCTCTCACCCCTCTATTTACCTATTTATCTATTATCTATCTATCTATCGATCTATCTATCTATCTACCTATCGATCTATCTTTCTATCTTTTTCACTGTTCATCTCTGCCTATCTAAACATCCATCTCTCTCTTCACAAATTCCCAGCGGCACACATTTCAAACGCTATCGTTATTCATTTGTTAATCTACTTTCAACTTTAATACACGATTTCCACCAAAATTTATTCATCAAATTCCTTACCTCTTTTCCCTTCTTTCTCTCACCCCTCTCTCTTACCTTCACCTTTTTTTGTTTGTTTCTTTCTTTCATTCCTTGCCGCTATTTCCTGTTTCTTGCCAAACTTATTATCATGCCACAGTCAACCCTATGAATCTTTAGTCTTTATGCAATTTTGTAATTCTACAAATCTACAAATATATATCCGTGCACACATCTAAATGTATATGTATACACACTCAACTCCCCCCCCCCCCACACACACACACATACATAACATGACAAGCTTCTTTCGGTTTCCGTCTACTAAATTCACTCGCAAGGATTTGGTCGACCCGAGACTATAGCAGAAGAGACTTAATCAAGGTACCACACATTGAGACTGAACCCGGGACCATGTGGCTGGAAAGCAAACTACTTACCACGAAGCCACGTCTATATATGCATGCATGCATATATATATATATATATATATATATATATATATATATATATATATATATATATATATATGTATATATATATATATATATATATATATATATATGTATGTATATATATATATATATGTATATATATATATATATATGTATATATATATATATATATATATATGTATATATATATATATGTATATATATATATATATATATATATATATATATATATATATATATATATATATATACATACATATAACTATACATAAATACAAACGCACACACATACACACATGTATAAATATGTTAATACATACGTTTACGTATACGTGTGCATATAAAGATATATGTGTGTAGATTGGTATATGTGTACATACAGTTGTGTGGAGGTGCAATGGCCCAGTGGTTAGGGCAGCGGACTCGTGGTCATAGGATCGCGGTTTCGATTCCCACACCGGGCGTTGTGAGTGTTTATTGAGCGAAAACACCTAAAGCTCCACGAAGCTCCGGCAGGGGATGGTGGCGACCCCCTTCTGTACTCTTTCACCACAACTTTCTCTCATTCTTTCCTCCTGTTTCTGTTGTACCTGTAATTCAAAGGGCCAGCCTTGTCACGCTCTGTGTCACGCTGAATATCCCGAGAACTACGTTAAGGGTACACGTGTCTGTGGAGTGCTCAGCCACTTGCACGTTAATTTCACGAGCAGGCTGTTCCGTTGATCGTCTCAACTGGAACCCTCGACGTCGTAAGCGACGGAGTGCCAACAACAACATACATACAGTTGTAACACACACACACACACACACACACACACACACACACATACCTACATGTACACACACACACACACACATATATATATATATATATATATATATATATATATATATAATCTATGTATATATATATGCATATATATATACACATAAAATATATATATATATATATGCATAGAATATATATGCATGTGTGTATGAATACATAGAACCTGTATGAACACACACAATCACTGAAACGCACGTATATACTTTCAAAACTGTAAATATGTATTTATTTACGTGTGACTGCATGTGTGTGGTGGGTGGTGGGTTATTACAAAAACTCTGGTTGCCATCAAATTAACAAGGCTTTCTTATTCGATTCAAGAGACTTCCAGGCACTTGTCCATATGTAAATTTGTCTACAGGTGTTTATATAATACTTATATCTACAGGTGTTTATATAATACTTATATCTACAGGTGTGTATATAATATATATACATATATATAAATCTGTATATAATGTATGAGCATATAATATGTAAATGTGAGTATATGAGTATATAATATAAATATGCAAATGTGAGCACTCGTCCATGCACATGTGAATTCGTGTACATCTGTTTGTTTGTTTGTGTGTGTGTGTGTGTGTGTGTGTGTGTGTGTGTGAATATATCTTCACATTTTTATACTTATGTGAGTGTATAATGTTTTCGTACATATTCGATAGCTGTGTCCTTCCCCTACGAATCTGTATGTATGTGTGTGAGTGTTTGTACATGTATATACACTCGTGTCTGTGCATGTTTAAATAGACATATAAACAGGGTGCGGTGAATATACTGTCATCTAAATTACGCAAAAACGAAAATAACACTGATATCTCATTTTAACAGATATATTTACCAAAATTATATAAAAATACCCTGAAATACTAAAGAGTAAATGTATTCAATAAAATCGTCATTGGCTGCACCACGGCTTCCAGACGACTTTGGAATCTCCTGCAACTCTTTTGAACAGTCTCCTCGTTAAGTTGGTGAATGCTGTCGTAATCCTTGCCTTCAGTTCATCTTTGATGTTACAAGGAGTTTTGTTGGTCTCTCGCTCAACTGCACCCCACACATAATAATCAAGGGGGTTGCAGTCTGGAGAGTTAGGTGGCTAAATGTTAGGGGTGATGTGGTCACAGAAATTGTCTGACAGCCATGACTGCTTGTGTGACATGGTGCAGAGTCCTGTTGCTAAATAGAGGGTCTTCTAGCAGCCACCCTCTTGACCCAGGGCAGCATTACCTCCTCCATGCACTTGATGTAGGCCTCCGTGCTGAGTCTGAGACCCTGCTGGAAGATGAATGGAGGCATAACGTCACCATCACTTGTGACCACTTCAAACACCATGAAGTTGACTGGATGTTTGATATTTATTACTCTCGGTACATGTCCTCAGATTGATAGCCAAAGACACTGAAATGTTCGTATTGGCGCTTCCAGTGCAAATGCCAAGCAGTAGAGCATGTCGTTTCCAAATTTCTGGCAGAGTGAATTGCATCATGGTGCTGTTTTTCTCAAAGACGGTACCCAGCTGACCTACTATACTATGTAGTCGACAAAATCAAAAGCAAACAATGCGCATGCGTGAGATTAAAAATATAAAATGGTGACAATTTACCCATCACATCCTGTATATGCAATGGATGTGTATATATATATATACCAGTAGACACCAGTATAAATGTATGTTTTAAATGAACCTACTTGTGTGTATATAAATATTTCCGTGTGAGTGTTTGTGCGTACATAAGTATATGCGTCTATGCACTTCTATGTATGTAAATGTGAGCGTTTAATTGTGCGTGTGCGTGTGTGTGTGTGTTCGTGTGAGTATGTATGTATGAATATTTATCCGTGTATATATAAGAATGTGTAAGCATGAGTGTGTATGTATATGTTACTATTTTTGTGTAAGTGCATAAATGTGAGTGTGTGTACTTATGTGTATACAGCTGGGGTATCATGAATGCTGATGTATAATATATGCAAATGTAAAAAAAATATATATGTATGTATGTATGTATATATATATATATATATATATATATATATATATATATATATATATATATGCATATGTATATATATATTTATATATATATATACATATATAAATATATACATATATATACATATCGGGAGGTGTTCAATTAACTGTAGTCCCTCGTTGATGTTGCTCATGTCGGCAACTTCAAACAAGACATGCACACCTGTGGGACAACTGACCCCTAAAAGAGAACATGAGTTTTTGGATAAATATCCCCAAAACCCCGATATCAGACAGGTTGTGCTTCATCCACGTACATGCTTATATTACCATCTGCTGCCATCTTACATATGTGCGTGTGTATGTGTGTGTGTGTGCATGTGTGTGTGTGTGTGTGTGTGTGTGTATGTGTGTGTGTGTCTATTTACCTGTGAAATATACAGGGATTACATACGCGACAAAGGGTTTCGGTTGACCGCCCGCGTCGTCAGGTTGGAAAGAAATGAAAGGACAGCTGTTAATGCAGAAAACCGTGGAGGATGCTGTTGTTGTTGTTGTTGCTTATTCTACGCAGAAATAGATCACATTCCGCATACCTCGAAACAGAATTATTTTGCGCACTTTTACGTTATTGTACCATAAAATTAATTTATTATTATTATTATTATTATTATTATTATTATTATTATGAATATATATACTTGTGTGTGTGTGTGTCTGTGCGTGTGTAGGTATTTATGTATGTACGTATATACGTACATACAAAAAACGAATGGCTGTATGTATATGTATATGCATTTATGTATGAAGGAATATAAGCATGTTTATGTGTATGTGTGCGTGCGTGCGTGTGTCTGTTTCCGTGTGTGTTTTCATTTATTTATTCAAATTAATTGTCGATGATGACTGACTGTCTAATTTACCCAAATTTCATTAATTTGGGAATTCAGATTAAAATGGTGAGACGCATATAAGCATTGAAATTCATCGATATATATATATATATATATATATATATATATATATATATATATATATATATATATATATATATATATATATATATACGCATGTATGCAGAGACATATGCACTCATATATACATAGTTACGCAGGCAGATGCATACACACAAATGTCAATGTTTACATAGGAAAATACATGCGTACACACATACACACATATATGTACATACAAATAAACACACATACTTAGACACATACATTCAGGCATGTATACATTCATACATGCATATATACAAGCATATCTCCATATATACCTTCAGGTATATATACATCCGTATATACATAGATGCATATTTTGATGCTGACAGAGAGACAAACGTAAAATATTTCATTTCATTTTGTTTGGAAACAACCTAACTCTAATTTCCGTTTCCATCTAACTCCGTGGAAATAGTGAAAGATAACAAAACATATCGGAAGGTCTTGTTGTCACTTCCTGCCAAATATTACTCATTGATGTATAATCTCCAGAAACGGAGAGCATCATCGATGATGCCTTCCATCCACAGGAATCAACGAAAACAAAAATATGCCATAAAAAACATGGAGGCTTATCTGTGAGATATGAGGGGAATAAAAAAACTATCTAACGTTTAGACAGGGCAGCTTACAGCAAAACCCGCCTGGCACGAAACGGTAGGTATATCACTTCACTTCCTGACAAACTAACATTCGTTACTTTATTTAAATATATCAATATTTATGTGTTTATTCCTTCATTTATTTGCTTCCATACGAAAGCTGAGTGTGTGGTTAAGCTACTATCTATCGATTTGATGCTGTAACTGGAAATAGCCGTATTTTTTTATTATTTCACTGTGAATAAACCCCAAACATCGTTATATCTTCACTTTTCCTGAGAGCTACGTAAAGATCGCACACACATGCACACACAGACACACATATACACACGCAATATACATACATACGTACACACACAGAGAAACACACACAGGCACACACATATATATGCAATCCATATATGTATATGCGTATATGTGTATACGGTACATTTGTATGTATATAGAGAGAGTACACGCATATAGGTAGACGCTTAAATGAACATCATAACCCAAAGCATGTGTCAGATGCCCCAACAACCAACTTCTAAAGGCAGACACCACGAACCTTCTGCTTAAAGATTTTGCCTCTTTAAAGTGATGATAGACAGAGCACCGGTAACATCCGCTGAGACGAACAATACTAAACTTATTCCAAACAACTTCAAGTGCTGAGACAACCACCATTTACAGTCGTTTAAATCAATTGATCAGAAGAACCGTGCAGCTTTGTCGCAGTACTTTTGGCAATTAAGAGATCATCCAAATAATGTAAACTATTGTGGACAGAGCTCTCCCATATAACAATGGAGCTGTAAAATATGATTGTCTTGAGGCATTGATCCTGGAATGGTCAGGGTTAATGCTGTACAGGAAATGCGTTGGCTTGTTCCTTTCCTGGCAGTGGAGACCTCTTCTTGGCAATTTTTATCCTTCCGAAGTATCCATGGAACTTCCATAGTCTTCACAACCCACTAGACTATATCAGTTGTAGTACCGCTATATTTGACACTCGAACATCAGATCTTTGTACTCTTCACTACACAGTAGTAAATAAAACTACCAGCGATAACTTTATCTAGAATTAGTAACACGAGTAATCAAACGGCCATGAATCAATCGGTGTTTCATCAGTAAATCACTTTGTCAGGGTTCATTTCTAAACTCCTTGAACATATTCTTGTAGCATGAAACTCTGAGTAGTAATAGAGTGAATAATTACTAGGCTTACAAAGAATAAGTCCTGGGGTCGATTTGCTCGACTAAAGGTGGTGCTCCAGCATGGCCGCAGTCAAATGACTGAAACAAGTATAAAAGTAAAAGAGTTAACCAGTCCAATTTTAGTTTTTTTAAAAATTTCTCACTCATGTCGATTATTTTTATATTTCCCAAATCCTCCAAACTGTCTGGGATTGGGAGATTGTTGTCTGTGAGACTAAAAACACTTTGGAAATACTGAAAGTATTATTTGCAACTTTCACACAAAATTCTTGACATAAAAATACTTATTAGAAATATTCGATTTGCCACTGTGTTTATATTCGTAAGCCACGTCATAGACGGTAGGTCTTGGATCATTTTGGTTACTTCACAGAGAGAAAATCTATCTTAGGTGATCCTTCCAAAATCATGTAGTTCCTAGCAAAATTCCTCATTTCAACCAACATCCCTCACTGGCAGGTAGTTGTATTAGGAGTAAATTATTATAAATATTATTGTTATTATTATCATCATCATTAACAATAATAATATAAATAAGAAGGAGGAGGAGGAGGAGGAGGAGGAGGAGGAGGAAGAGGAGGAGAAGAAGGAGAGGAAGCCGAAGAAGTTAAATGGAAAGTGATGTAAAGCTGTATGAAATTATTCTTGCCAGAGAATTTGCATGAATCAGCGTCTCATGAGACACTTTTTTAATATTCTCTCAATAATTGGTGCACGGTCATGTGACCTCATATACTGTCCCTCTCACTACCACGCCACACACGTGACTTCATAGTCTGCCTCCTTCCATCAAATCCACCACCACCACCACCACCATCAACACATTGCTATTGGTCAATATTTGTGCGTATGTATATGTACGTGTATATGTATGTATGTATTTGTATGCATGTGTACTCGTATGCATATGTATATATGTATGTTTATATATATATATATATATATATATATATATATATATATATATATATATATATATATATATGCGTGTGTGTATGTATTTATGTATGTATGTTTGTATGTATCTCGTAATGAGTCTTGTATAAATGATTATGTGCGGTATATATATTGAGTTGGTGCCTGTGTGCAGGTGTGTATGTGTGTACGTTCATGTTTGTGCAAGCACCCATATGTATGTGTGTGTACGTGTGTATGCTGTCTACTTAAAGTGTGTATATTTCCAATCCTTGTTCAACTATTTTGCTGTGCAACCGTGTACAGGCTGTGTGTTATGTAACTGTAGAAGTAAGTATTCGGATATATATATATGTGTGTGTGTGTGTGTGTGAGTACAACTGGCTTAATGATATGCACAGTATGGATGTATAAATTGTACGGTACAACGGTATATATATATATATATATATATATATATATATATATATATATATATATGTGTGTGTGTGTGTGTGTGTGTGGTGGTGGTACTCCGTCGGTTGCGACGACGAGTGTTCCAGTTGATCCGATCCTTTTACAGCATCAAATCGATAGATAGTAGCTTAACCACACACTCAGCTTTCGTATGGAAGCAAATAAATGAAGAAATAAACGCATGTGCGTGTGTATGTATATATATATATATATATAGATATGCAGGGCAGGGAAATCATCAATTAGTAATAAAATTAATAATTAACAATTCTGCCGGGTAGCTCAGTATGAAAAAAACCTTTTTCGGTAAAAATTTATAATCATAAATGTATAGGGATTGACAGTAACCTGCTTCTCCAACATACTGAGAATTCAGAAATAGCAGTCAAAGAACTACTGATTTCAAAACTACAAATTATTACTCCAGATTGATAGCGATATTTTTGATACACACAGAACAAAAAACAATTTGTAGTTTTGAAATCAGTAGTTCTTTGACTGCTATTTCTGAATTCTCAGTATGTTGGAGAAGCAGGTTACTGTCAATCCCTATACATTTATGATTATATATATATATATATATATATATATATATATATATATATATATATATATATATATAAACGACTCTTGTGAACGACCTGATTGTGAAATTCCCGTTCATCCCGATGAGGGGGTCATAGCCGAGATGCGCTTTTACTCGCAATCAGATCACGGCAGTGAACTCCCGAAATGGCCATAGATGTGTTTTTGACTTGATTTTATGGAACTCTCTTACGCTCCTTGGACTTCAACCTACCATGGTTTTTGTGAAACAAACTATTTTGATATATTTTTAATTGAGGGGAATAAAAACTTTTTTAGTCGATTGATGTTTTTTATATTTTTTAGTTTTTAGTCACTTGACACGCTTTAGTAATTCATTTTAATTACCTATTTTAGTCGATTTGTATATATCTTTTCTTGACAGGGCGTTCTATATATTTTTATATTTTTTACTTTCCGTGCTTTTATATATTTATTCTTTTTATATGTTGAAGGCCATGGTAATGTTTATATCTGATCAAATGCATGGAAGCATGGTATTATATAAAGTCGTTGACACGAACTTGATGTTTGTTCTCTGATCAATGTTTTTTTTTTATCTCTGTCTCAATTTCATTTGAACACTTTTTTTTTTTGCAGTCTTATAAACCCTTTTGTCTCCACAAAAAGAGGCCAAAAACTATTTCTTATCTGATATAAATATTCTTCTTTTATTATTTTACTTGTTAGTGATTTTGACTGCGGCCATGCTTTTAGTCGAGCAAATCGACTCCAGAACTTATTCTTTATAAGCTTAGTACTTATTCTATCAGTCTCTTTTCCCGAACCGCTAGTGTACGGTGACGTAAACACAGCAACATCGGTTGTCAAGCTATGATGGAGAGACAAATACAGATGCACACACACACACACACACACACACACACACACACACACACACACACACACACACACATATATATATATATATATATATATATATATATATATATATATATATACACGACGGGTTTCTTTCAGTTTCCATCCACAAAAT
>NC_142931.1:3394793-3409793 GCF_046866305.1 Octopus bimaculoides
GAGATTGAACTCGACACCAGGACGATGCGCGGTGAAAGTCTCAAGCACACAGTTTATTGTGAGAAATGATCTGATACTTTCGTTGTTGGTCAAGGGGATTTGAGGGTGAATTGGCTGCTTTGGCTGGCACATCCAGTAAATATTGCACCTGTAAGACATATCGTAAACCCTGAAAATCATCATTATGCCATTAAAACATCGTAGCCTGGTAACGTTTGTTGTACTTAGTAGTAGTAGTAGTAGTAGTAGTAATAGTAGAGTTCTTATATATTCCTTTCTACTCTAGGCACAAGGCTCGAAGTTTTTGGGGAAGGGTTCAGTCGATTAGATCGACCCAGTACGCAACTGGTACTTAATTTATCGACCCCGAAAGGATGAAGGGCAAAGTCGACCTCGGCAGAATTTGAACCCAGAACGTCAAGACAAACGAAATACCGCTAAGCATTTCGCCCGGCGTGCTAACCATTCTGCCAGCTCCTCGCCGCCTTAGAGTTGTTATGTTTTGTTTCTTTTATGGTTGTTATTGTAGTTGTTGTTCTTGTCGATATTTTAACAACTGTAAGGCGGCGAGGAGCTTAGCGTATTTCGTCCGTCTTGACGTTCTGAGTTCAAATTCCACCGGGGTCGCCTTTGCTTTTCCTACTTTCACGATCGATAACAGAAGTACCAGTTGAACACTGGAGGTTGATGTGATCGACTTCCCCCTCCCCCACCCCCACCGAAATTGCTGGCCTTATGCCAAAATTTGAAACTGAATAAATACAAACTGGTTACTAGTTCAAATATGCTTGAGGTATATTCGAACCCGCAAGGAAGATATTCACCGTATTTTGTCATGGAGAAAATGTTTGGCTGTAGACGAATAGGTGTACAGTAATCCATCGCCATATCGCGGTTCATCTATCGCGGTTTATTATTTAAGCTTATGCCGATTCCTCCGTGGTGTTGTTTTGCATTTATGATAAAATAAATATATACAAATTATAAAAGTAATATTAAAAAAATACACAGTACTGTTTCTACTTCGCGGATTTTCCTCTATCGCGTGGGGTTTTGGGACGTAACACCCGCGATAGTCGAGGGATTGCTGTAAATACACCGAATCAGCACCTAGCGACATCTAAGCAGACTGTGGAGTGGATTTGACGAGTGGTTGTCTCCTATTCAGATCGGAAAAGCAGACACTGCGATCTGACACGGGAGACATCTCCCTCTTATGATATTCTTGTCATCGTTCAATGACTGGTTACGCTATTCAGCGGTCCTCCGTCAATAAAAGAAGGGGACCCCGTATGTTAACAACTGTAGTCTTTGTAGACGATGACGGCGGCGTATCTTTTGTGTTGTAATCCCTATTTTTTGTATCCCTTCTTTTCTGTTGTTTATCTCTCTCTGAGTTGTTGATGTTGTTATTGATGTTGTTGCTGTTACAAGTATCTTTGTTGTTGTTTGGACATTTTTTTAAACTTGTTTTATTTACTGACGCTTTGTCATTGTTTACACGGTTGTTCTTGGGGTGGTGGCGGCGGCGGCGGCGGTGGTTGTTTGTGTTGTATTTGTTATCGTTGTTGTTGTTTTCTGCTTCTGTTGTGTTATTACATCTTGTTGTTACGCCGTTGCTGGAGTCACCGAGGTTATTGCTACATTAATTTTCGCCGCCGCCGCCGCCGTAGTCGTTGTAGATTAATGTTAGCAACGCAGCCATTTTAAATAGATTCGTTTACTTCCGTTCCCTTGCTCTATTATGTTTTGTCTTAGTCACATTTTAAAAAGATGTCTTGTCATCATCATCATCATCATCATTACTATTATCATCGTCATCGTCGTCGTCATAATGTGCTCTGGCCTTACAGAAGCCTTCTCTACGCTTCTGTCTGTGGGAAAGGGATTCAGTGCTAGAGATCACAAAGTGTGTGTGTATATATATATATATATATATATATATATACACGTGTGTGTGTGTGTGCGTGCGTGAATGAAATGGTTGTATTTATCTGCTTTGGTTTTTCTTTCTT
Source organism: Octopus bimaculoides (assembly GCF_046866305.1). Classification (NCBI taxonomy): domain Eukaryota; kingdom Metazoa; phylum Mollusca; class Cephalopoda; order Octopoda; family Octopodidae; genus Octopus; species Octopus bimaculoides. The sequence goes on from NC_142931.1 coordinate 3,396,809, forward strand.
TGTTTAACTTGTCTTTCCTCTTCTTCCCGCTTCTTTTCAGCAATTTCCTCATCCCTGGCCCCATGATAGCAAATAAAATCAACGTCATATTGTTGCTATAACCAACACCATCGTCATCCACCACCACCACCACCACCACCACCACCACCAACAACAACAACAACAACAACATCAACAACATCAGCCACCATCACAGAACGGAACCCTACCAGAACCATCTTAGTAACTACCACCACCACCACCACCACCACCATCATCATCATCATCATTATCATCCCCACCACTATCATCATTATCATCATCATCATCATCGTCATAATCATTATCATCTTCATTCCTCTGTCATCATCATCACCATCATCATCGTGATAATAAAGTCCCCCACCCGCCATTGTTATCCATCCTCTTACTACCACCTTTGCTGCTACCCCTGCTGCTTCCATTGAGTTTTTCGGAAAATGTCAGAGATTTTGATTACTGCCAAAGCGAGGAACAGGAGTAGGCGTGGCTGTGTAGTAAGAAGCTTGCTTCCCAACCACATGGTTCTGGGTTCAGTCCCACTGCGTGGTACCTTGGACAAGTTTCTTTTACTATAGCCTCGGGTCGACCAAAGCCATGTGAATGGATTTGGTAGACGGAAACTGAAAGAAGCCCATCGTATATATATATATATATATATATATATATATATATGTATGTATGTACGTATGTGTGTGTATATGTTTGTGTGTCTGTGCTTGTCCCCCCCAACATCGCTTGACAACCGATGTTGGTGTGTTTACATCCACGTAACTTAGCGGTTCGGCAAAAAGACCGCTAGAATAAGTACTAGGTTTACAAAGAATAAGTCCTGGGGTCGGTTTGTTCGACTAAAGGCGGTGCTCCAGCATGGCTACAGTCAAATGACTGAAACAAAAGAACATAAGAATATACACGTGAGTTGTCACGTGGCTAAATGGTTATGGTATTGCACTCATGATCGCAAGATTGTGGTTTCGATTCGCGGACCGGGCGTCGCGTTGTGTTCTTGAGCAAAACACTTAATTTTACGTTGCTCCAGTAATCCTGCGACGGACCGGCGTGCCATCTAGGGTTGGTGGTCGGGAATGCATAAGCTGCAGAATCCGCTAAACCGGTCTTATGATCCCATGGCTCACGAAGGACCTTTCATCTCAGATATATTCATAACTAATCCAAATAGCAATCTATCCACACTGTTGTTGCAATGGGCAGGATTAACCAGACGAATATATACTCATACGCAGTTATACACAAACACACAAACACGCGTGCACGCTGACACACACGTACACACACACATACATGTGCGCGCAAGTCAGTTCGTACGACGGCGGAAACTCCTCTCCCAACGCCATACAGACATTTAATGCTTTAGATTTGTATGTATTTGCATATTAAGTCACACAGACAGACAGACTGATAGTAAATTATCTGATGAATATATACACATACAGAGAGAAAGAAAAAACAGAAGAGGAAGAGGGATAGATAGATAGAGAGATAGATAGATAGATAGAGAGAGAGAGAGAGATTATTAGGTAGATAAACTGGTAGTGACTTAGAGAGACAGATAGAGAGATAGAGATAGATAGATTGATAGATAGATAGATAGATAGATAGACAGACAGGGAGAGATAGATAGATAGATAGAGAGAGAGAGAGAGAGAGAGAGAGAGAGAGAGAGAGAGAGAGATGGATGGATAGATGATTAATAGATAGATGAAGATTAAAGAATGCGTAAGGAAGAGCTGTTTGATGTTATAAAGAAATATGACTGACTTTTCTGACTCAATTTCCACACCACAACAATACCATCAGTGAACCACAACATAGCTATGACAATATTACCACCACCAACACCATCTACTACTACTACTACTACTACTGCACCTTAGGTACAACAACCTCAGCCGTATATCACCACCAGCACCGCTACACCTTCCTCCCCTGACCTTCACCACCAACCATACCATCTCTGTTACTACCGTTATTCTCATTAACTGCCTTCGTAACCTACACTACAGCAATCTCCTACCGCCAATACGACCACCAATACCAGAACCACATCGACGATAGTACTTGCTTCTACATCAATCAAAACTACCACCGAGACTGCCACAACATGAAATCCAAGCAGAGCCATAAACACAATCTTGCTTTATTGGACAGCGTTATGCTGCAAGTGGATGCGTCATCCGACTTGACAAGACGACAGCCATGTCTCACAGCTTTCCCCGCTTGGATCCACCGAACAACAAAATGGGTCGGACATCTGACGTCATCTGGAAGTGAAGCTCTCCACACACAACGCTGTATCGATTACTGTCTGTTCGGCAAGCGAATTCCATCAGACACGCAGTTATCATCGGCAAATAACTGAAAGCAGAGGAAGAGAAGGAAGAAGAAGGAAGCAACGGCTGCCTCTGTGTACGTCTGTGTATGCGTGTCTGCCGACGTGTGTTTCTGTGCCCCCGCCCTCTCGGCCTGTGTTTGCGTGGATATGGCCGTACTTGTTTTCAGACATCTCTCTTGCTTCTCGTTTTCTTTATTTTCAACCCCCACCCCTTCCTATTCTGATTCCTTCTTTTATCTTTCTTTCTGTCCTTTCACCCCCAACTACAAATTACTCACATACAAAATAGACGTAGAACGTGTGTGTGTGTGTGTGTGTGTGTGTGTGTGAGTGTGAGTGTGTGTGTGAGTGTGTGTGCGTGTGCATTTGTGTGTGTGTGTGTAGAAGAATTTGGCAATACACTTTTGTGGTTTTCACATCGGTAGCGTTTACGCCATACCTCTTTTGTTACTGTTCTGTCTGTTTGTTTCTCTCTCTCTATCTTTCTGTCTATCTCTCTCTTTATATATATATATATATATATATGTACACACACACACATATACTCACACACAGATTGCACATTTTTCTATCTATCTATCTATCTATCTATCTATCTATCTGTCTATATATATATATATATATATATATATATATATATATATATATATATATATATATATATATTACGATGTACTTGCATAGCAAGTGACTTGATCTGAGATAGGGTACTAAAACAAGATCAATTGCAGCGTGGAAGATATTTGTAAGCCATACAAGAACACAAAATAACCGTTAGTTTCACTTCAACATTTTCTTTGCTTTGGAACCGCCACCTGTTCACTGACAAAACTTGGTGCTGCATCTGGGAGAGTAACACTTAGTTCATGATATGTATGTATGTATGTATTTATGTATGTATTTATGTATGTATGTATATGTGAATGTATGTGTATTTACTGATATGTATTTCTGTTCATGTTGTATATATACAACTGTCACTCCGTCAAAAGTTTTATACATGTGTGCTAACGGTTCTTTTTTACTCTAGTCACAAGGGGGAGAGGGTCACTCGATTAAATCGACCCCAGTTCGCAACTGGTACTTAATTTATCGATCCCGAAAGATGAAAGGCAAAGTCGACCTCGGCGGAATTTGAGCTCAGAACATAAGATAGACGAAATACCGCTAAGAATTTTATCCGGTGTGCTAATGATTCTGCCAGCTCGCCACCTTAATAACTTGATACATTGTTCTGCATTCAACAATATCTTTGATGCACTGACGTCAATGTTAAACTCGTTGAAGTGTGAACAGAGTTAAAATTTCCCCGAGACATTAGAAAGGCTATCATTGAGCAACGATGCAAACAGATTCGATTACAGAAATAACAAAAGAGATCAGGGTTTTTTTTCTTTTTCTATTTATTGATGTCACACTAGAAATATAACAGTTGAAAATATATTTCATTTATTTGCTTATTTTATATCTCAAGTGGTGACATCTAGCGTCGTTGAAGGAACAAACAATCACTGATTGAGTGGAATCTTTGACAATCATAGCGATCAGGAAATGTCTAATTCGATACACATTTTCAGTCTTGTTTGCTGATTTTTTTATCTTCTACTGATACACACACACACACACACACACACACACAAACAGCAAGCTTCCGCAGAACTTCTGTCGACCAAATTCTACTGCCAAGATATTCGGGTTCAACTCTCGGCTATGACAGAAGACACTCAAACTGCCGTGCAGTGGGATCGAACCTAAATCGCATAATTGCCGCGTATGCTCCTTAATCTCTTCTGTTCGCCTATATTTAATAATCAATAAACATGGGATTCCGGCGGGGGTGATGTTATGTATCATGCAAGCCATACGCCTCAACAGTGATTATCTCCCTTGACGATCTTGTATTAATAACAGCGTTCTTTCTACAAACCTCAAGTGAGATCCACCTCTCCCATTAAGATGCTAATCTGGGTTGGAAATGTGCTTCAACTGCTGTTGCTGGTGCAAGACCGTATCCATAAACCAGTCCTTCAGTCTGATTGCCAATGATTTACTCCCATTTTAGTCTGTAATTCACAGATATACCTGCACATCAGAACCCCTTCCACCCACGTTCACCCACCACACCTATCTCTCTTCTTGTCCCCATCCACATTATATATTATTTACATTATTTACAATTGACAGATATTTGACCTCATCTTGCTTGTTGTTAACACAATGTTTCGGCTGATATACCCTCCAGCCTTCATCAGGAGTCTTGGGGAAATTTCGAACCTGGGTTCTCATTGCTAAGGTATTCTTCGATGCTGTTCTTGTTGTTGTTGTTGTTATTATTATTATTATTATTATTATTATTATTCAGGTCACTGCCTGGAATCGAACTTGGAATCTTTGGGTTAGTAGCCTGCGCTCTTAACTACTATGCCATATGCCCGAATAATAATAATGATAATAATAATAATAATAATAATAATAATAATAATAATAATAATAGCAATAATAATAATAATAATAATAGCAACAATAACAACGATGAGAACCCAGGTTCGAAATGCCCCTCCCCCACAAGACACCTGATGAAGGCTAGAGGGTATATCAACCGAAACTCATGTCGATACCCAGGTCCCGCACTGAGTTAGGTTCTGGGATTGTAATCCCTTGTGGACCAGTGTACCCTGTAAGTTTTACGTTCAGCTTAGGGTGCTGGTAGCGCAGGGCTTGGAATTTTCCAGCATTAAACTGCATATTATTGTCCTCGGCCCATCTGTAAATTGAGTCCAACTCCTGCTGCAGGTGTACAACACCGTTAGGGTTTTGAATTTTCTGCGAGACTTCCGTATCGTCTGCGTAGCTAGCAAGGGTGGCTATCCGGGCAACTGAGGGCATATCTGAGTGGGCCACTATGAAAAGCAGTGGTCCCAAGACAGTGCCCTGAGGAACCCCACTCACTATTTGTGTTTTCTTTGATGTGGCTCCATTGGCCACGACTGCCTGACTTCTATCTTTCAGAAAGTCATGTCACCACTCTCTAAGTTTTCCAGCTACTTAAATAAAAGGGGTCCTTGGTAGTGGAAAAGTTGGGAACCACTGGTCTAAAAGGTGGAGATGTTCTCCGATGACGGAGAACTAAAGTAACCAGCAAATTCACGTTCGAATCTGGCCGAGAGTATTAAGAATGAAATAAATACATTCTTTCGGCATTTGAGAGAAACCTGTCTTCTCAATGGTTTCTCTTTAACGACACTAAATAACAATCTGGCAACATATCGACTGCACCGACCGGTTGCAGGGCAGTTGAGTAGAATAGTGCGTGGGTTTGAAGTAGGAAGTCAATTTAGATGGAGAAGTATCTGAAGACGAAGGATATAGTGTAGAGGTGAGACAAGTCAAACCTAAATCTAAAGACAGCTTTATAAAACTTTATCGGTGAGATTATATGTCAACAGATATTATATTTCCTCTAAGCAGTGTGTGTTTGGGCGAGAGTAATATCACCGATATATTTAGAGAGGTGCACAGTTACAAAAGGGGAGGGGCTGAGAGTAAATGTATTTGTAGATGAATCGGTTTGAAATATATATTATATATCTCCCAACCTCTGTGTGTGTATGTATGTATGAATATGTACACGCGCACGCACACACACACACACACACACACACACACAGACACACACACACACACACATATATATAAGAATGCATGTATATATTATGTATATATGTGTGTGGCGAGGGTGGGGAGAAGAGAGAGAGAGAGAGTGCGTGGAAAGTAAGCAGTTATTAAATTTCATTGTCAAAGCTATATACATGCGAAAGTATATTTCTTTGAAGCAAACGCGCGCACGTACACATACATGCATATATATATATATATATATATATATATATATATATATATATATACGTATATATATGTATATATATATATATACTTATATATGTATATATATATATATATATATATATACTTATATATATATATATATATATATATATATATATATATATATATATATATATACAAGTATGTATATATATATACAAGTATATATATATATACAAGTATATATATATATATACAAGTATATATATATATATACATATATATATATATAATCATATATATATATATATACAAGTATATATATATATACATATATATATATATATATATATATAATCATATATATATATCATATATATATATATATATATATATATATATATATATATATATATATATATATATATATACATATATTACACATACACACATGTATATATATATATATGATATATATTCCAGTGCCGTGTCTGATGTGGGGGTCCATCAGAAATATGACACGCAAGAAAAACGAACTAAAATTGAATGTTCATGTTTCATGATTTATATTAATTGTAATCGATTTTTATTTTGTTTCTCTCCAAAAGTGATTGAAGCTCGTACGATCAGTCCATGAAGACATAGGTGCGCATACACACACATTGTGTGTATGTATGCATATACGTACGTCTCTCTCTCTCTCTCCCCTTCTCTCTCTGTATATATATATTACATATGTACATATACACACACACAATTATACGTGCACCCATTCATACATATATGTGTGCATAAATGTTTACATACATATACACACCTACACACACCTACACACACACACACACACACACACACACACACACACACACACACACACACACACACACACACACACACACACACAAACAGTTTAATATTAAAACAGTTTCTAACCAGCTCCATGATGTAATCAAGCAATAAAATTCCATTGCTACAACCATTAGTGTTGAGAACAATCGTTTTTGAAATTATTAATTCTGATTAAAATGAAAGCCAATGACCACCCCGAATGTTTTTTTTATTAAATTAAGTTAATTGAATATAGAAAGCAGTGGGATATGTGTTCTTTTGCAGTGTGAGGGCCTGACTCCAAGCATGTTTCAGTCTTATTTAGCTTCTACAGCGAAGCAGAGTCTAACTGTTGTTGTAGATCTTTGAACGACAGAAGAAACATTTGAGATTTTAGACAATGTCTGTCTGTCTATCTATCTATCTATATCTATAAAGACACACACACACACACACACACACACACACATACTGCATGAGGAACCTCTTAATGTATTAGTCACGTCAATTTTAGAAGATACATTCATAGGAAACCTAGCAATTATTCAAAGAACCGATCTGTCCAGAAAGATTTACAGTTGATATTGATTTTTTCGCCATCCGTTTTGCTGTGGAATACAATCATCCTTTACTCTTTTGGTTCTGAAGTAGGAATTATCTCACACGATCAGGTGACGGAACAACAATCAGCCGTTTTGGGTTTGTTTTCTTTTTTTTTTGTTATGCGACAGACATTGAGTTTTTGTCTCTGATTGCTCCCGAATGGTGAGTGTGAATGAGATGATAGAATGGTTAGATACGCGGAAAAGGTGCCGCCGTTCCTCCATTGATTTTATTGTTTATAAACAGTTTTCTTCATTTCGTTTATAGATAAAACTGATCCCCCAATGCTCACCGACTCCATAGAGTTGACATATTCTAAGTATTGCACAGCTCGATAGCTTCAAATTTGATAGTCTGGTGTATGTCACGGTCTAATAATGTGGGATATCAGTTTGGCTAGTTAATTGATACCTAGCGGTGAACCAGACCATAACATCTTACAGATGAGAATCATTGGGTACAAGTTCAATGGAATTAGTGACGTTAACTATTTTACATTATCTAGTGTTTCGTGGTTTATCCTTATAAGTTTAGAATCGATCAAAATGGGGTCACTGCTTCTGGGTCGAGAATTATTAACACTTCAGATAATAACACAGCTCACTTGAAAACTATTTACTTCTTTTGTGAAAAGAATCTTCTCCCGGAAAAATAAGGTTTATTGTTTTTCAATCCTTGACAATTTTCTGGTTATCTTCATCAAAATACTGCCTCCACACCGCCATTTTCACTACCTCAAGCACAGTATTATTAATACAAACTTACTTCCATCCACGACCACCACTACTACTACCACCACCAAGATCACTATTATCACTTCCATGACCCAAAACCGCCGTCACCGCCACCATCGTCACCACCACCACCACCGCCGTCACCACTGTCACCGCATCATCAACTGTTATTACCTCTACACCTCCTCAATTTCCACTTGATAGATTTATTTATTTATTTCGTTACATATTTCACTTCTTCACATTTTTGTTTTATTTTTCAAAAGAAACACTTTTACCAAATTCCATTAATGGAAATGACTTTCTTTAATGAATTACTTTTCTTCTCAAGAATTACTTTCTACAAATAAAAAAAAAAATCTTAAAAATAATGTCAAACAAATCTTAAAATGGAAACAGATTCTGGTTCAGCCAACCAGAAATTCTAAAGATTCTTCATCAAAAAGTTTTCAGTTTTGATAGAAAATATCTCAGAGTTATTTTAATGATTGATATTATTAAATATAGCAAGCGGGCGAAATGCTTAGCGGCATTTCGTTTGTCTGTACGTTCTGAGTTCGCATTCCGCCGAGGTCGACTTTGTCCTTCATCCTTTCCAGGTCGATGAAATAAGTACCAGTTACGCACTGGGGTCGATGAAATCGACTATCCTCTTCCACCAAATTGCAGACCTTGTGCCCATAGTAGAAAGGATTATTAAATATAGCAGCGAGCTGGCAGAATCGTTAGCACGCCGGACAAAATGTTTAACGACATCCCGTCCGTTTTTACGTTCTAAATCGAACTCCGTAGCGGTCGACTTTGCCTTTCATCCTTTTTGAGATTGATAAAATAAGTACCAGTCATATACTAGGTTTGATGTACTCGACTTACTTCTTTCCCCGAACTTGCATGCCTGGCATCAAAATTTGGCACCAATATTTAGATTATTAATTAGAATCTATACTATTTTCAGTTGTATTTGTCTAATTAATCGATGTCAAGTAGTCGTGAGTAGGACACGGTTTAAAACACCCTTCAATTTATAGGTTCTGAGTTCGAATCCCATAAAAATCAACCCCTTCTTTCATTCTTCCAGGACGTCAATGAAATTCCCCACTCCCCTTTTTGGCACATAAGAAGTTAGAAACAAAGGAATTATTGGAGTTGACAGAAACAAAAAAATGACCTCTTCTCACACACCGTACTCCGCTTCAACACCACACAAGATCTTTAGGATCAATAGCTGTAATCTGCCTCAGAAGCACATCCTGTAATTCCTTTTAGAACCACACACTTAGCTGTTCTTGAAGATCCCACACTGTACTGTACATCCAGATCACACACTCTACTTTACATTTAGCCCACGTATTGTACTGTATTTCATGCAATGTAGTGTACTTGCGAACCTTTACTCTTTTCCCTCTTCATCCCTTGGTCTCCAAAATCAATCCCTAATATTATGAATGTTACCTTTCAAATGTTTCGAAATTTTAAAATAAGATTCAGTCAATTGAATCTTTCCTTAAAGCGAATCATTAAATTGCTGTAATTCAATCAATAAACATAATTTAGTTTGTAATTCTCCTCATTACTTAACAGTAATATCTGTTTGTCCCTGACTACAACAGTATTTCTCAACACAACACCAGTCATATCTTCCAATACGCCGAGAACACAACTACAGCATCATAACCCGTTATCTCACGAGAGACGTAAACGTTTAAAACACAAGATTATATCAAGGCAGTTTGCACAAATTTCAATTTTAAAAATCAAACAAGATGATATTCCCTGGAATGATAAGGGACGTGTTTCAAGGCAAAGTGACTTGATACAATTAATTTTAAATGGATTTTAATTAAATACCTATTTAAGAGACGATATATTATTCATTCTCCGATGTAATTTGAACTTATGAACATTTGTTAAAACTTGTTAGAAAAACGGTGTTTTTGTTTATCTTCATTGTAAAACGTTGCAATTGAAGTGGCAAAACATGCTCCTGTTGTCTTTGTGCGATATTAATTCAGGGTAAACTCAATCAGGAATTATTCGTAAACCACTGTGCTACAACAAAACTATAGAATATATCTGATACAGCACAATATACAAACAGCAAATCGCAACACAACGAAAATACTTCACAACAGTATTTCTCAACACAACACCAGTTATATCTTCCAACACGCTGAGAACAAAACTACAACACCATAACATGATATCTCAAAAGAGACACATTACAACGCTGCAGAAATATATCATTATTCTAGAATACTTTAATACTTCGTGGTTATAAAAATAAATGAATGAATAAATAAATAATTAAATAAATATATAAATAAAAACATCAATATTCCGATACCGAAATATGATCGATAAGAAAAGCTGAAAATGTTGAAGTGTTACATAAATAGTTTTAGAAACAAAAAGAAACATTTTTTTTCTCCAAGATGGCTGAAGGTAGATAACGTTTGATATATTTGCAGATGATTGATAACAATACTTGTACGTTATGCTAAGTCTAAAACACAAGTTGTGAATAAATATACTTTGTGTCAGAAACAAACACTCACACACACACTCACACAGGCATACACACTTACACATACATACACACTCACAGAGAAACGTATACTCACACACATATTCATTCTACTAAAATCAATTCGATTTACTTGAGTCGACGATATTTTATGAATACTCAAACCTGATGAAACAAATGTATGGCGAAATACCATCCACCCACCGCTATCCCTGCTATCATACAGGCGTAGTCCATCAATGGCTACATTATCTAATATATCCTTGCTGTTTTAATACAATAGCGTGTGATCTGATAAACATGTGGCTACCTTTTCTAGCAGGTCGAATGACCACATACAGTCTCCCTCGTTTGCATGTAAAATGTATCCATATCTGTTTCAATATTTTTGAGTTCCAAGGCGGCGAGGTGCCAGAATCGTTAGCACGCCGGGCGAAATGCTTAGCGGTATTTCGTCTGTCGCTACGTTCTGAGTTCAAATTCCGCCGAGGTCGACTTTGCCTTTCATCCTTTCGGGGTGGATAAATTAAGTACCAGTTGCGTACTGGGGTCGATCTAATCGACTGGCTCCATCCCCCAAAAATTTCGGGTCTTGTGCCTAGAGTAGAAAAGAATATTTATGAGTTCCTTCACCACACCTACTAAATCTAAACGAATAATAAATTAATGCAAAAAAAAATCACAGAAGCTTTAGGAACTAAAGAAAGAAACTCTATTAAAAACTAGAAAATTCAAATACAAAAGGGTGTTACTTCTGCCGCAATCTCTATAGTGGTTTCAAATTTTGACCCACGGTCTTCACCAGAATGAAAAGCAAAGTGGACCGCGGCAGATTTTGAACGCGGAACGTAAAGATGGACGAAATGCAGTTGAGAATTTATGCCCAGCGTGCTAACCATGCTGCCAGCTCACCGCCTTATACAGAACATTTACAGCAATGAAATATATGAGCAAGTAAAGAGATTTTTATTGACTGAGAAGCGACCAGACAGATATTAAATCATAATATTTCTGTATTTAATTAAAAGTATTGCGTGGCTCGTATTCCGTAGTTTTATGCCCCACGTCGTTCTACACGGGATATAGAAGTGGAGTGTGGAACCCACTACTGAGCCCGAAAGTTTGGCTACGTGTTGTACTTCACAATACATACATATGCATGCATATTCTACACACACACACACACACCTAATTACTGACTGAAATCTCAAATATACACTAAGTCCTTCAGTTAACAGGAAACCACAAAGTTGTTTTTAAAACTTTTGTTACTTGTGGTTTTGATTTAACAGGGTGCGCACCCGATTTTCGTTATTATATCACAGTCATGCTGGAACACTGCCTTCAGGTGTTTAATATGTCATGTCAACCTAGTTCTTATTTCCCGCTCTTATTCATATTTATCGGTTTCTATTTTTTCAACGGCTAAGTAACAGGATATAGAAATGCACAGCAGAAGCAGTAACGGTTTTTAGAGTGGGGTGACTATGTGGTAAGTAGCTTGCTTACTAACCACATGGTTCCGGGTTCAGTCTCACTGCATGGCACCTTGGGCCCGTGTCTTCTATAGACTCGGGCCGACCAAAGACTTGTGAGTGGATTTGGCAGACGGAAACTGAAGGAATCCCGTCGTGTATATATATATATATATATATATATATGTGGCTTGTGTGTTTTCTCGTCTCTGTTTTGTTTGCAATGTCCTGTACCCAGATATGCACCTATACATACAGGTGGATGTCGGTATGCACATACCTGTACGTATATATGCATATACTCATTTACTATTTGTTTTTACATGATTGAACGCAGCGTCTCCAACTGTAAGTAGTTTTCGTAAACTTATATATTTTCCGACGCTACTCTATCTCTTTCTCTTTCTCTATCTTTTTCCCCCTCTCGTTCTTCCTCTTTACTACTACGTATCTCGCTTTACCCCTCTCGTTCTTCCTCTGTTACTACTACGTATCTCTTTTTCCCCCTCGTACTTCCTCTCTTTCTCTTTTCCTTTCGTTGCTCACCTATTCCTCTACTTCCTCCCTTTGTTTCTCCCTCTACCACTCTCTCTCTTCCCCTCGTCCTTCCTCTTTACTACTA
>NC_142931.1:3412293-3414793 GCF_046866305.1 Octopus bimaculoides
TCCGTCTCTTTGCGTTCTGAGTTCAACTTTGACTTTCAATTTGTGGGGGCTCGATGAAAATAAAGGACTAGTAAAGTATTGGGATTAAAGGTATCGACTGTTCCCTTCTTTGCTCAGAACTGCTGGTATTGTACGTTAATTAGAAACTATTTGTTATGACTGACCACGTTTACAAATATTGGCCTTTTTAATTAATTGTGTCTCACTCCTGGCAATGACATCCTGTGTTTCTTCTGGGGATTTTCTGTTGACGGAAGTTCTATCGGATGGAGATGGAAGCTGAAATGGCGGTTGCATGTTTGGATGACACAACAAGAAGACAAAGCAAATAATCAGTGGCGATCCACTTAACAACAACAACAGCACTAATTCAGCAAAGTCTGTCGAAATAGAGAAGAGATTCATCAGAAATACTGAAAATGTAAATAACATTTTGTTGCGAAGGTTCTTTAAGATTCGCTGAGAATCTAACTGAAACCGTTAATTACATTGTTTAATTACGACGTCTACTTCTACTCTAAACATCATCATCATCCTCGTCATCATCCTCATCATCATCATCATCATCATCATCATCATCATCCTCATCATCATCATTATCACCGCCGTCGTCGTCGTCATCATCATCATCATCATCCTCCTTTAAATCATTTCCTCCTTTAAATGTGTCGAAAATTATACACCAGTGAAGTATTAGGATCGAAATAATCCCTTATCCACTCCCACAAAATATGTACGCGTGTGTCTAAGTTAAAAATCCATTACATTAGTCTATTTATGGTGATGTGCATTCGAGTGTTACGTTTTAAACTACCTTAACTACAAACACAGTGCTCAACCTTATAGACACTAATCCAATTATACACACAATCATATAAACGCTCTCAAAAATGAAAGACATTGAAGTAGACAATATGTCTTATCGTTAACCTTTTCTTGTTTAAATCTTTTAAAGGACGAAGTGTTTCTATTAGGTTGGTGCATAATTATTGCAGTTTTTTTTTCCAATAAATTTTATTCAACAAAACCAATAACAATATTTAACAAAAGCATCTTTAAATGGTTATTCCGGAGCATATTCACCATCGACTTCAATTTCAGCTTGGCGTTTTGTTTAGATTTTTTGTTGAATAAAATTTATTGAAAAAAAGTCGTAATAATTATGCACCAACCTATTATAAGTCCATTCTGGGATTAGCCAGCATTACCACTGCTGGTTTGCTGAAGTACCACCAACAATTTTAATTCATTAAAAGTAGTGGATCGAACTCCAGTCTGCTGTGTGACAACCAAGAGAGCTTACATCTATACCACCGACAACGAACACGTGTAAATATAGACAGAATAATACTTCCAGCTGAAATATATTAAAAATTTATAAAAAGCGAATGAGCACCATCTGTTATGTTTGTTTACGCAGGAACAATTCAAGCGTAAGAAAACGCAGGCGTGCACGCACACACACGCACGCACGCACGCACACACACACACACACAAAGAAAGTAAGAAGCATATTACTATAATAGGTGCTACACAGAGAAACCGCTTTGTAAACTTACTTAACAAGTCCGCTACCAGTCACAAGCTTATTGGCTGGCACCTATGTACAACAAAAACAACTGCAACAACAACTACTACTACTACTACTACTACTACTATGACTACTACTACAAATATATATATATATATATTAGTGTATATACCATTATACAAGCATAAACGCTCGTGCACACACCCTTTTGTGTGTAGACGGTTAAGAACAAACACCAGGGTATTGAACAGATGCAAAAGAACTAACAGCTGATGCTTAAGTGGGGTGAATAAATGGAGAACAACTCAGCAACGAAGTTAATGTGTGTGTAAGGTATTAACTATAGAAGATTGAACCGGGAGAATTACAGGTATTACCGACTATACTTTTACATTAAATCTGTTCTGGCCCCTTTTTCTTATACTTTACTAATAACTCCTCTTCTTCTCACATAATATTCTCTCCTTGGTCGACTTTCACTCAGTCGAAGGAGATCTTAGTCTTACAAGATGTATGGCCGCATCAGTAGTGGTGGTGCACCGAGAAAAGCACCCTGTACACTTTGTAAAATGGTCGGAATTATGAAGGGCATCAAGTCACAGAAACCATACCGAAGCAAATATTTGTACAGGATACTATCCTTGGCCCCATCAGATCTTGTCCAACTGTCTTATGCCTACGTGGACATGGACGTTAAATGAAGAGGATGATGACCATATATATATATTGGTAATTAGTAAAGGACTTCTCCAAGCGTTTACCAGTTTCCTCGCAGTTGGGTCTCCAAAATAGGTTATTCAACGATTAATATATAAATCCAGTAATAATTCTCATATGATAAGAATTTACAGATATATTCCGTTGGATTATTCTAAATATATTACCTTAAACATACAGATTTCCTGGAGTATTTAATATCAGCAATAATAAGGATTATTACGAAGTAACATTAGCATTACCTTTAATTAC
>NC_142931.1:3422293-3449793 GCF_046866305.1 Octopus bimaculoides
AGCCAGCTAACCAGTTTGAACTTAAATATAACAATCACTTAAGGGAGAGTCAGCTTACTAGAAATAACAGTTATGTTCCCGATAAAGAACCCACTGCTGTCTAAAAGGGGAATATATGTACAGTAATGTATTCCTAAATATACTGTCTTTCCCCTTACCCCCCCCCAAAAAAAAAACAATGGTGGTGACCAAAGATCTTAAGTTTTCTCGTTTGAGTTAAACCAGGGTTAAACAAAAGAGCACAAAATAATCATTTCTAACATCAGCATCACAAGAAATGATATTCCGTGAGAAGGCAATGGTTATTTATTTGACCCAAGTATTGTTCTGGTACTTACGCTGTCTGTCTCAATACGATGAAAGAGAAAACATACGTCATCAAGAATTGAAAAGGAATAATACTACTGCTATTTAGCCCTAGGAAGCAGCACCGCTTCCTGTCGGCCTTGATACATTTCCTGTGTCCTTATGCTGGCTTAGGGGTGCTTGTCTCCTCCTTGTAAACATAAGGACACAGGAAATGTGTCAAGGCCGACAGGAAGCGGTGCTACTTCCTAGTGCTAAATAGCAGTAGTATTATTCCCTTTCATGGGACTGTCACATTAAGTTGACAGCATCCCACCACTTTATCGTGTTTCTACTGTATAAATCTGTCTGAGCGATTTAGAAATGTATTATTCCTAATTCCGATTTATAAAAAACGAACAATTTTAAGGACGGATAAATGACTGATGTCAGAAATTGAAAACATATTTCCATTTATAATGTTACATCAACAACGACATCAGCAATAACAACAACAATAACGATTCTGTTGTTGGAAAAATAAAATACCATTATCTACTCGAGACAGTGAAAGCGTGTAGCTAAGTGGTTAGGGTGTTCGACTCATGATTGTAAGATTACGGTTTCAATTCCTGGACCGGGCGTTGCGTTGTATTCTTGAGCAAAGCACTTCATTTCACGTTGCATCAGTTCACTCAGCTCGCAAAAAGGACTAACTCTGCGACAGACTGGCATCCTATCCAGGTGGAGAATATATATATACGCCGCTGAAACCGGGAAACCGGCCCTCCTGAGCCTGGCATGGCTCAAGAAGGAAACATTTATTTATTTTTACCTACTCTAGACTCGAATTGACACTTGTATCACTGACTTACCATTGTAATCAGCAAACACACCACCTACACACCATATATATATATATATATATATATATATAAGGTTGAGGAGGGTATTGGATTTAACCAAACCCCGGAGGATACAGGTAATACCGAGCAAGTGCTGTATACCGATTAGTTTGCCCCAATCGTTGTATATATATCTATATATATATATATATATATATATATATATATATATATATATATATATATATATATATATATATGCATATATACATACATGTACATGCTTACATATATAAATATATATATATATATGTATATAGACATGCATATATGGGCACAGGACGTCAAAAAGCGTAAACAAATAGAAAAACGAAACAGGCAACATAAAGAACAACCCTTCATCAGTTGTCCCCTGTTTTTATCTTCTCCGCATTTCGAGCGTTAGGTCAAGATGCGTCTTCGTCAAAACAGTCGCTCCCGAAAAGCAAATTAAATAAAATTTGGGATTTGCGGAGGGTCAAAGTTGGTAACAAAAACAGGACAGTGAAAACACATCTCGCGAATCCAGTCTTAGAAGCAAAAATTATTGCCCCGAGTGAGGGTCGAACTCACAACCTCCGCATATCTATTTAAATGTACTGTCTATAAGTACGGCGCGCTAACCGATTGCGCCACCGGGGCAATACATCAGAGCAGTTGTTCAAATATATATTTCAGTGTAGAATTATTTTATATTTCTGTATTATCAATTGATTTAAGAAACAATCGATTTATCATAAATCACGAGAGACGTAGAGACGAGGAGGGAGAGAGAAATGAGAAGGACACAAAGACAAAATGAGAGAGGGAGGCGAGTGAAAGACAGAGAAAGAAGAAGAGAGAGAGAAAACAAAATAGACGATTATCGTCTGCTACGATTTATGCCAGTGCTTTTATACTCCCATATGAAACAATCTCTTGATTCTAATAACACAGTATTCGGTATTCAATTGAAACATCCATGTTAAGTTGGATATAACAATTACCTTTTTGGTACTAATACTGCTTTCGTCGCTAATAATTAACTTTTAATAAGCTCTCTGGCTATTCGAGACATCAGTGTCTGAAAAGGTGCTGATGTTATATAGATCGAGGCAGAGAGATTTGACAGGTAAACGGTAACCGGATGCCTCCCACTGATGAGGTCCGGAAGACTGAAATCACGTGAAATGGGAGTTCTGGCACCCATAACTGACACTTCTCGTCTGCTACGATTCATGTCTCTGCTTTAATGGAACGTGCGCCTGTGGGAGAGGATCTCTCGAGTCTAATAACGCAATATTCGGCCCTTTAACAAATCATCGACATAAAGATTGCCTTCTGGTAGTAATACAGTTTCTGTCGCTAATAAATAGCAGTTTTCATTGTCTTCTACAATTCTGTAACATGAAAGGTCAGCTTTGATCGATCAAACCGAGGAACAAAGGCGTTCCAACTGTGACCACTCTCCTGTCTTTTTCTTCTAAGTTTACAATATCCATTATCAAGATGATAAGTGTGGCTATTTTTGGTTATTTAGTTGTTATGTATAGCAGCCCGGGTGACTACATAGGCGCTTTATCGCTGACTCGACAACATCACTGTTGCTGAGCCAGCAATTATATGATCAAAAATACTCTAGCCATCTTTTCTTTTTGACATTATGTATCGTGGAGTCCATTATTGCTGTCTCAACCCGACAATATGTCTTACATCTCGGTTCAGATATCAGCTCATATTGCAACCAGGTCGTCACCTCCACAGCAGAATATAAGTAATTTCAATCACAATTTATACTCCCTGCCCTTTTTTAACCAGAATTCAACCATTTAGAGTTTGACATTTTTTTTATTAAGATTTCTTGGTTTACTTCATGAGTAGTAACTTTACTCTTAAGTATTCATGCAGTAGTCGGCCCTGAGTGGTCCCTTTTGTTATATTTCCAGTCTGACCTCATAAATGACCTTTGTTGACTTAAAATGATATTTATGGACTTTGGATGAGAAACACTGAACAGCTTAGCCCAAGACCCGAATAGCAAGAATTCTGCCCATAGTTCTCATTCTCAACTCAAACCATTTCTCTGCAATTTCGCTGGTGCCTCAAACCCTTTTGTTCTCTCCTACGTCGGCGTCATTGGTACATCATTCATGCAACGTGGAAAATATACCACTGCAACTATTACCCAAGAAATGTTCGCATCAAGTCTGCTGCACGCTTCTCACGGCTGGTCGGAGTATAAAGGAAAACTAAATAAAAAAATTAAAAAAAGTAGACCAACGCGCAAACTCAAAGAGACCGAGAGGATAAGTACTAGGCTTACAAAGAATAAGTCTTGGGGTCGATTTGATCGACCAAAGCCGGTGCTCCAGCATGACCGCAGTCAAATGACTGAAACAAGTAAAAAGAAAAAGAATGTATGTTTTCTTTGAGTTTTATTTAAGCTCTTCTTGAGAGAGTTCAAGCCGGTCGCTAACAAAGAGACAAGACTTTTTGAGTTTATGTTTATGAATAAGCGGTTGAGTTGGTGTGTTAGTTGAGTGGCCGATGCACGCACCCAAGTACATGTATCTAAAGAATCTCGGGTGGAGAATCTTTCGAATATCTTACAAATCTTCACTGTGCCACTGATTGATTGGATTTTGAGAGTCCTCTGCTGTTTCTTTTGTTCTTTTTCCGTGAAACTGTGTATATTTATATATGTATGTATATATATATATTTATATATATATATATGTGTGTGTTTGTGTGTGTATCTGTGTGTGTGTGTGTGTGTGTGTGTGTGTTTGTGTGTGTGCATTCAGTTAGATAAGTTTCGACCTGTATTGGCTCAGGCCATGTCTAATTTAATAGCACTGCCTGGAAAAGTTAATGATGTTTCATATTACAGTCCTTGTTTGGGCACCCTAGACCATTCGAGTTACTGTTTGCAGCGATATATCCCGGCGCGGGTGGTCTTTATCTGGAATTTGTTGGAGGCTTTCATCCAGGACACTGTCGTTTTCTTCTGTTATGTATATTGGCACGATATTAAAGACTGCTGGGCCAGTTGAAGTTAGATAGTTGTGTATTAATGATGTGATGTGACGCCAGCATGATTTTTGTAGGGGACGGATAGTACTGGGATTAAGCTACGGATGAATTTTAAAGTTGACGCCTACACACACACACGCACGCACACACACACATCAACGAATGTTTAAAGGGTTCACTTGGCACCCATGGTCCCGTGTTTGACCGCATTGTCTTATTGCTAGTCCCCAGGGCCAATCTTTGTGAGTTAGACGGAGTAGCTGGAAACTGTACGGAAACCCGTCAGGTAGATTCTCCCTGAAATTTCATGGCCCAGCCATATGATCCACTATTTAAAAATTACGTTAAAAGGTCACTTGTCTGTGGGATACTCAGCCACCTTCATGCTAATTATTCAATAAGTCGAATTGATGGAACAACTAAATGCGTCGTCGGCATCGACGAAGATCCATTTCAATTGTTTAAAGCTCTTATTAAAGAAGATCTGTGTGAGAGGGCCCGGTTTGTGATTTACAATGAAAAACGAATTAAAAAAATACCGCCAACAACAAAAATACAAAAAGACACAATAACAAAGCAACTGGGATGGGGGATTGTGGGATTGAATGGGTGGAGGAGGGGCGGGGGTAGGGCTAAATGAATGGAGGTTCGGAGGTTAGGCGAGAACTTGTTTCGTTCACGTGACTCAGAGCTGTTTAATTGATAAAAGTAGTAGCAACAAGTGAGGTTGTCATTTGTTGAGGACGGCGTCGTCGGTGTAGCATGTCGCTTCAGCATTGGCAACAACAACAACAACAGCGAGAACAACCATGAAGTGAATGCTTCTACTGTCGGGAACTTGTTATTTACTTCAGCAAAAACAAGAAAATAACAACGACGACTACAACAAAAGGTGTCTCTCGTTGAAAATGCGTGACCCCTTCGCGTCCCCTATCATTGTATGCCTGCAAGAGTGGGGAACACTAGACGGATCGAACTACAGCCAACAAAGTCAATGGAATTTATTCATAGGGAGTTCAGAGTTCGGCTGAGAACCCTGCAGGAATAAATGACCCTTCAAAACCCCTTAAATCCGCAGCTCTGCTATATCTTCCTCAGGTATGTCATTGTTATGATATATTTTACGATTAGTCTTTGATACTTTAGGCACGCGCACCTCTGTCGTAACTTCATCGAATAAAGAAACTGCACTTTGTTACATAAAATAATGTTCTTTCTGTCCCCTCAACACACACACACACACACATGCATAAATGTATACACACACATGCATAAACGCGTACACCCATATACACGCGTACACACGCACACACATGTATAAACGCATACAACCATATACACGCGTACGCACACACACACGCAGAAGCGAGTGTGAGTGTTGTGTATTCGACTGAGTGGTGCTTCTGATTATGTAATACAGCCAGCATCTATGAAAATACATGACCATCTCTCCTCACTTATGCGTGTGTTTGTTTGTTTGTTTGTTTGTGTGTGTGTGCGCGTGTTAGGTTCAGCCGCGACTGTATCTAAAGTTTCGTGCCAGTCTCCTTCGATTTTGTTTCTTCATAACTTCTGAAAAACGTATATTCTTCAAGGGTTTGAGGACATACCATTTTCGAGGATGTCTTTTATGATTATGCTTATGATTGCTTTGGAAGGCACATGGTTTATTGGTTAGGGTATTCGGCTCATTACCGTGTATGGTCGTGTGTTCGATTTCCGGAGATGCGTTGTGTCCTTAAAAAGACACTTTTTTTCATTTTGCTTCAGTCCACTCCGTTGGTAAAAATGAGTTGTACCTGTAATTGAAAGGGCCAGCTTTTTCATATTCCGTGTCATAATGAGTCTCCCTGAGAATTTCATTAAGGGCACGCGTGCCTGTAGAGTGCTCAACCACTTACACGTTGATAGGATCAACTGGAACCCTCATCACCATAACCGCCAGAGTGCCTGTTGCTTTGGCAGTATTAAGGGTCGTTCTTTCACATCCTTCCCCGAAATTGTTTGCAACAATTTCCGTAACTTTAGCAATTTACACTTTTTTAAAAAGATTTATTTGTCTGAAAGGTCAGCGTTGCATAATCTATACCCTCGAAAATGTATGTCGTTTAAAGATACAAAGAAGTTAGAATGATAGGAAACTGGCCCAAAATTGTTTTTGGAATTTTATCAATACAATTGTAATCTGCAACTTCAGAAAGATATTTCTGCAAAATTTCATTACAAAATATTCATTTTTAAAATAGTTACGACAAAACAAAATCTCTGAGGTTGGGGCACCAAACTGTAGTTCTCTCTACACTTTTTAAGACGTTTAGTTGTGACCTGAGAGAGAGAGAGAGAGAGAGAGGTAGCGATAAAAACAGAGACAGACAGATACAGACGGACAGAGACAGCGACAAACAGACAGTGTGACAGAGAAACCTAGAGGGAGAGAGAGAGAGAGAGAGAGAGAGAGAGAGAGAGAGAGAGAGAGAGAGAGAGATATACTTGGCTGCTATTTCTAGCAAGTCAAGTGACGACCACTTAGGCGCATCCTCGTCTCGTCAAACGTGTGCATTAAGGGGAGTGTGTGCATGTAAATACATGTATGCAGGTGTGCTGCATATGTGTAGATTGGTGTGTGTGTGTGTGCGTGGATGCGTGGAGGCATCTAATAGTGGGTGTTTATGTAGGTGAGGTATATAGTTGCAAATGAAGGCTTGTAGAGGTGCGACAGCATGTGTGTGCAAAGGTCAACGTCTCAGACTGGGTGCGTTTGCGAACAGGTAAGTGTGTGTGCGTGTATGCATATATATATATATACATATACATATATATGCTAATGTATCTGTTTGTATAGGCAATCGCATATCCATACATGTATGTATAAACAAACGAGTGTATGTGTGTATGTATATGATTGATCGCTAACCACTAAACCCTTTTCTATTTCCTCTCCCTGTTTATTTCTGTGTTCCTTTCTGTCAAAGAGCGTAGGCTCGAAAAGTAAAAGGCTTTCTCACTTCCCGAGCGTTAAACCAATACATCTGTTTGTTGTTTACACACCTGTCTTTGTCTTTTGTCTTGTTTTTTTTTTTTTTTTTTGTAAATTCCAACTAGATAGATAGATAGATAGATAGATGCTGTATATATGCTCCTGCATTAAGTACGTGGTTGAGGTGTGTTCAGACTAATTTAATGCAGTCATTAGTGTGTTTATTAACACAGCCCCCAACCCCACCTATCAACCCTGCTTAGTCCTATTCTTTCCTGTGTCTAGTCCCTCACTCCCTTTGTGTCACTGTGTGAATCGTGGTGACAACAACAGCTAATTACTACACGAAACTTTGCCCTTTTATCAAGCACACCTTATATAAGACAACCGGCTACCAGAAATAGCAGCCAAACATCCATATCACACTCTATCGTCTATAAAAAGAAGGAAAAAATGGAAGTACACATTAGATACTGTAGTCCTAGATATTCGATGTTTTGGGGTCGTGAGGGCTGGGAATTCTTTGATCATCGGTTTACATCGATCAGCGCTAGTCTGGTGTTATAAAACAGCAATCCTCTCACTATACTTGCCATGTTAACATGAAAACTACAACAAAATATGAAATACTGAATATTCTGTATTCAAATTTACAGTTACGTTTCAAAAGAAGTATTTATAGAAAGATTAGACAAATAATTATGAAGTTTGGTTTGCAGGCTCCAAACTTCGGGTTCGATCCCATTTCGGGGCATCCTAGGCAATTCTCTTGTCTCTATAGCCTTTTCGGTCACTGGAATAAACGAGTATTAGTGCCAGATTCTAACATATTTGTGATTGTATGGAATATAACCTTAAACGCCACATAAAAGCTTTCAATAATCTGGAGGTCTTCTAATATTTACGCTTTGGGAGTCACCTTTATAAATCAGGTTAATAAGGCATCTACATCTACCTTGTGAAATATTCCCAGTTGCTGATTCAAATCCAAATTGTCCAGTTTCATACAGCGTATGCCAGACATTTCTACGTCTTAACAGAAATTCTGGGGCTCGTCTTGTACACCAGCCCCCAACGAAGTATGCGCTTGTAATTCCTATTTCAATTTATTTTTCTGCGTTTCTGTCTTCTGCATGGCTTCGGTTGGACTGCCCGGGATGGGTAAAGAGCGACGAAACTGTACTGTACGTGCACATGCAGTATCCAAGCATTGCTGACCTGTGGGCTTATGTCAAACAGATGTTACAGCGAGTAGTTCGAATCCAGCAATCGTCCAAGACCATCGTGAAGATCGGTCCCACCTCCCACAAGGCAGGGCAGACGGTGTTGTTGTCTCCAGAGAGGCTCCTCAGCTGTTAATGAACTTATTGTAAGCATCTAATTAGAGACAATCCTTTTCGGGGATAACTAAGACAGCATTACTTGATGTGTCCTTCTTTTAATGTGTTCAGGTATGATTTGAGGGAGATTTGGCTGTTATTTTTAGTTGGTTTAGTGCGACCCCATACAAGTTGGTTCGTTGTCCCAAATTGTTAGTAGTATTAATGGTAGTAATGGTGGTAGTTTTAGTAGTAGATATTGTAATACGGTAGCAACTTTTAGAGGTGGAGTATGGCGAGAAATGGGGAGAGTGCGTGTGTTTAGAAAAGATGAATGAAGCGAGATAAATGCCGAGAGAGAGAGAAAGGGGGTGAGAGATGGGGGTGTATGGGAATAATCATCGTTAAAACTCGTAGCACCACCACCGAGAAATCAATGAGGCGTTTCGTGTTTGTGAGGAGAATGTTATCCTCTTTCCTGTGTTTTTACTGACACAAAAGAAATTTCACGCTAAGTCAAAGGTCACAGCGTTTAAAAAGGAACATCTCTTAGAATAAAACGCAGGTGACTTGTAAAAAAAAAAACCCTTCTTATTGACAAGGATGTAGATCAGAAGAAAAATGTTGAAAGTAAAATTACCTTTATGGTTTCGAGATAATATTAAAGCGTTGAAATGTAGGGATACAAAGCAACCGCTAATTTTAATGACAAAGGAAATGATTTTATCGTTCAGTTTTTGTTTATTTTAAGTGATACTTTATTTCAATATGCTACTGATATTTGAGTTGAGGTCAATTAAATAGTTTTCTATCATCTATTCCCGCTTTACCAGCCTTCAGACTCCACTCTCCGACCCAGCACATTAATACATTCATTCCAAGCTACTCTTATACTGTACCATACTATCAAATCTTATCGTCATGAATGAAAAAAATAAAAATAAGAAAAACAGGACTATCTTGAAATCTGATCTAAAGTCTATTGAAGTGTTGTAACGTCTTTGTTGGTTACAAACATGAGTGGTCGGTTGGGAAGCCAACAATGATGTGTTATTCCAATCCCTTTTGGGTCACAGAGCACTTTCCAGTTCATAAACGATCTGGAATCCTCGTTTAGACGAACGGAAGGAAATTAAATAAGGAAAAATAAAAGAACCAAAAAAAAAATGGAAAATAAAAAAAGGAAAGTAGAGTAGTGACTTGGCGGGAACGGAGAAGAGTCGCACAAAACAGAAAATTACAGAAGCTTGTTTTATCCTTCTATATTTTAAATTACAATCCAGCTGGAGCTAACTTTGTTCTTCATCCGGCTTTAATCGATAAATCCGCTACAACAGCTCAATCAAGTGACGACAGGCAGCGCTGTTGTTCTCTTCGTAATATTTCTGAAACTGGTGGATGATGGAAAAAGTGAGAGATTTTGACACCAACGACGAAGTCGGATGACAACTAAAAACCGATGCCTTCTTATCAAATTGATATTTTTCTTTGAGAAGAAATGCAAGAATTTACAGAAATTTATTTCAAGACAAAAAAAATAATAATGCAGAAAAAAATCAGATCATATTAATTGAAAATTAAATTATTCCTGCCAATAAATTTCCTGCCTGCTCAGAAATAATGAGACTCTCGACTATTTTATTTCGTCCTTCACATTTGGAAAGACCAAAGTCCTTCGGGTTAACTTTGTCAATACGAAATACGTTCCATTTATAAAGCTAGAGTTGATTCAGCCGATTACACAGTCTCTTATCGCAAGGTTTCTAAACTTTGTAATTTTCGTAAGAAGATCAATAAGATTGGTTATTGATCTTTCCAGTCACAGTACAGCAAGCTAACATCAAATCAACTTTCGTCTGGGTGTAATTTTCTTTTTACTCCCTAAATTAAAATGTTTTAGCTAGCAAACTTAACTATATATTCGTCATGCAGGAGTCATCCCTGGAAAATTTCCCGGCGTCTTTATTTTAAATATCCTCATCCATGACTGGGACTTCACGGGCACCCTGTACATCGTCTTCATTATTTTCGTGTTTGGTAAATACCATAAACATTAAGGAGGGCCAAAGCATGTCTAGAGTTATCATTAGTGATAATAATTATTCTTTTAATTACATGTATGAAAAAAAAAAAACAGAAATTTATAAGAAATCATTATTTACCTCAATGTTTTATATTTATGATTGACACAGTTGAGAAGTTTTAATGGCGTTGAGCGGTTAAAAACATCATTGAAATATAAAATACCCGTGAAAACAACGGGTATTAAACCGGATCAATCTAAAGTGCAGCTTTAGCTGTCAAAACTAGCACTGGCGATAATAGATAACACTTTGTGGACAAAGGAAATGGTGATGCGGATGATAGTGATGATGAAAGTGGGGGAGGTGTTGGTGGCGGAAATTGTGCGGGTGGTGAGGGTGATGATGATGGTGGTGGTGGTGGTGGTGGTGGTGGTGGTGGTGGCAATAATGGTGAGGTGGTGGGCATGATGATGATAATGATGATGGTAGTGACGATGATGGACTTGATGATGATGGTGGTGGTGGTGAAGCTGGTGATAATGACATTGTTGGGGAAGTAGTAGGGATGGTGCTAACGGTGGCAGTACTGACGATGGTGATGGTGGTGGCGAGGGTAGTAGTAATGGTTTGTAGGAGAACAAGGTATAGAATTTAAGGTTGATGTTTGTATTAGACGGATATTTGATGAAGTTGCAACAAACGTAACTAAATATGTACATGGCAATGTCCTACACACACACGCACACACGCACACACACACCCACACACAAACACAAACACATAAACGTGTGTGTGTCTGTCTGTCTGTGATTAACACTACCAGAAACATAACACATTTCTAGTTACCAAATATTGCTGACAGATTTATAAATAAACCAAATCAACGTAATTTCTGAAGCCGCACCAAACTTGTATCTGTGCGCGTGTGTGTGTGTTCGAATACAATACAAATATATATACACATATATATACGTGTGTGCATGTGTATGTATGTATGTATGTATATTGACATGTATAGAGGCGTTATGGAGGGCATTTACGGAAATATGAGCAACGAAGGGAAACGTACTTTATAGTATTTAGTAATTCAAGTATTTGCTTGTGTCAGTGTGTGTGTGTGTGTGTGTGTGTGTGTGTGTGTGTGATAGGAGGAGGACCAGATTTTCCGCTCCACATCAAAAAGTGTGAGCCAGTTTAGATAACTTCCTTTCCGCGCCACTGAACACAAATATTGGTAGAACTAGTTTCCTACGGATGTCATATTTATAGCAGTGACAGCAATGTAAACAAACAGCATCTGATAGAAGAGGAGGAGAAGGAGGAGGAGGAGGAAGGGGGTAGATGTGTGATGGCGGCAGCGGCGAAGAAAATTTAAAGACAGGAGCATGCTCAAAACTATCTGCTTCAGTATAAACACACACACACACACACACACACACACACACACACACACACACACACACACACACACACACACACACACACATACACAAACACACAAACACACAAACACACACACACGCATACGCAAGCACACGCACGCACGGAGACATGCGCACACGAATAAGTCGGTGTGAGAGAAGCACAAATGTATATGTTCTGTCACCGTTATCAGCATCATAATCAACATCATTTACGTACTCTATCCACGCTAGCATGAGTTGGACGAGTCTTCACAGTTCGAGTTAGTTCGTGCTCAGCGTGCTCAGAGAACTACGACTCATTAAATATTTTCAACCACCGATTGCTCTTCCTAATACCAACCATTCGTCAGGGTATCGATCGTGCATTTCATAACGGCATCAACACTAGAGGAACTATCTTCTCCAAAAACATAATTCTTTGTTATCCACAATGTCTCCATTCACCCAAGACCGACAATGTCACAAGGGCCTAATGCCGATGCTATACTTATTTTTAAGTCTTTTTACATATTTTACCGATCTCTATTTGTCAAACCGCTAGTTTATGAGACAAAGAGCTGCCTCGGTTTTTAAACGGTGTAAGTGCAACCATCGCTTGTATACATGTCTTTGTCATACAATCAATGCCATTCCTCTCTGACGTTCTGCAACTACATTCTGGTCAAGTGGAAATATCACCTTACTTCGAAATAGGTAAGGGCACCTGGCCGTTGAAAATCTGCTTCAATTAACTCCGTTCGAGCCTCGCAAATATGGAAAAGTGGACGTTAAACGACGACGATGATGGTGATGATGATGATGATGATGATGATGATGATGATGATGATGATGATGATGATGATGATGATGATGATGAGATTGTTAGCTGCTGGGTGGTAAGGAGCTTGAATCAAGGTATTAAAGTGTGTTATGCGATCAATAGTGGAACTAGCAGTACATTGGCTGACATACACTGTACAGCGGAACGGTTCAGTACTCTGACCGTTTAAGGCGCTAATGGTAGTGGTGGTGGTGGTAGTGGTGGTGATGGTAGCAGTAGTAGTAGTAGTAGTCCAGCATTTCAACTCCTTGTGAGCATCTCCCTTGTATTTTCTTCTGCAGAGAGCTCGGACCTTGCTTCTTGCTGCATGATGCCAAAAGACCTCGAGAAAAAAGATGGCCGAGGCAATTCGGTCGGAGGACAGAAAAGGATTGTCACGTTTTAGGGTTGACGTCTTGTTGTCGGGGAAGACTTCAAATGAAGGATGGGGTTGGAGTAGGCGAAAGGTTTATGCTGTTGTTGTTGTTTAACAGCAATGTAGTTGTGACTGGGAATCCTTTTGAACAATGACGTTCCATCTATGACCATCATGTCTTTTGTTCAGGCACAGTGTATCTATGACAACGTTATTTAATGTATCTTTTTTTTTATGGCGGCGAGCTGTGATTTAAGGCAGATTTGTTAGCTAATTCTAGTAGGCTTTGCTCAATGTGTGCATATGTTGATGGTGATGGTCATATAAAATGGATGGCGGAATAACAAAGAGGGAAGAGTGTATTTAAAGCAATATAGGATATGACGTTAGACTTTCACACTCCATACCCTTCCACGGAGAAACACACACACACACACACACACACACACACACACACATGCACACACAAACGCACGTGCATAGAACTTGTTTGGCGTCATATCAATAAAATGATGATGGTGTTGATCACAGTGGTGGTGGTGATGATGATGATGGTGATCATCATCATCATCATCATCATTGTTCAAGGAGAGAGATGAACACTTATGCGTTAACTAGTTTTTTCAAATGAATGTGGTTATGTAACTTGTAAAGGCGACAGGCTGTGTCTTGTGACTTAATTACTTCAACGAAATTCTGAGAGAGATTTCAAAGTCACGAGATGTTACTAATGGATTCTATTCTTCATATAAATGTAGAGATAATTAGCGAAAATAATAGAAACAGAAAAGAATTTATCAAATTGTTTTTCACTTCTTTTTCAATGCATTTTGTTTTGTTTCTAGAGAAGTTACTCGTGCTTTTGTGTCACGAAGGCTATAAAACTTACACAATTCCCGTTTTAACCGCTAGCAATCACGATCCACAACATCATATTCTCTAATTTTATATGATTTCTCAACCACATGGTCTTCTAATAGTTTCATTCTTCGATTACAAACCTAAAAATTTATTTTATTTTATTTTTACAGCTTATTTTAAAAAAATAACTTTTTTCGATTTTTATCTCAAATTTGTTCCATTAAAAGTTCCTCAGTTTTATATATATATATATATATATATATATATATATATATATATATATATATATATTTAATTATAGTTTGTAAAAACAATATTGCTCTTCTTGAACTGTTTTCGTTAACTTTCATTGTTTTTCTTTTTCTATCTCTTTCAGGGGTTAACTGATGCTGGTTTAGGAAGCCGTTACTTTTGGATTCAAGATGAAGCTCCGTCAGCTAATGGTCAGCTCCTTGCCCCGAATGAGGGCCAGGAAGAAAAAACAACCGTCTTTTCAAGTACTGAACAATGAAGCCCAACAGTACGACCGCAACTGCAATAGTTTTAGTCCAGAAATGTCCCCTGATATGAATGCAAAAGGTGACATTGATATTGTGAAAAATGTCTGCTTCCGAAGTGGAATCGAAAACAGCGGCAGTGTTAGTAGTGGCACCAGTAATGGGAACCATACCAGTTCAACAACCACCACCACAACAACAGCATCAATAACGTCAACAAATAATGTAGGCAATGGCAGTACAAACAAGACTGAGAACAATTGCCATGCTATAGACTGCATCGATGTTGTGAACTTTAATGTGAACATCAAAGGAGCGCCTGGTGACAACAAATGCGTTTGTTGCGACAAACACATTTCACAGATTATGGCGTCATCTTCGTCATCATCATCACAAGATGCTGAAAGTACAGATAACGATGAGAATAGCAGCACCAGTGGCTGTAGCTCGGCTTCTAGCGACAAGCAGAACATTCCGAAGACACGATCTCGCATCCGGACCAATCCTTGGTTACCTTCACCAAGACCGACACCATCCACTTCACCAACTTACTCGTCTTCCTCATCCTCACTTACCTCTCATTCGCCCCTAGTGTCGCCACATATTACTAAGGGCCGATATTCACATCCGGCCGCCAACGCTGATTTCCGGCGACTCCAAGAAAATAAAGGATGTCGAGTACGCTCTGACCGCAGCTGGACACGAAAGTTCGTACTGACCAACTTAAACGCCGCAATTGGCAACGGCCGTCCACGTGGTTATTACTTGTCGGACAGTGATGAACAATCACCAATCGGAGACAAGAATGGGTCGATTACAGAAGAAGAAGACGACGGATACTTTGACCATCGAATCAGTTTCGAATATGAAGAAACACTGGAGAATTTGCTGGAAGGAGACCTCCAACAGCTGCGGAACGAGAGTTACCTTTCCATACAAGACTTATTAACCGACGACTCGCGTCGCGATAAACGGAGGAGCACTTGCTCAGAATTCAGTTGTTGCCATGACGACAGCTGTGATGAAAGCGTTGCAGCCGACGCCATTAGCAACGACCTGGAAGGTTCATTAGTTTCATCAACTCTCAGCTCTGAGTTGACTGATATACGGGAAACAGACACTGGCTATTCAAGTTTAGCCTTCGACAGTCCCTCATCTGATTTAGACAAGGCTTTTGAAAATATTTCAGAACAAGGAGACATTAATGCTACAGTACAAACTGGGCGAAGAAGCAGAGATTTATCCGATGACAACAACAAAACGGAAGACGAGGAATCCGAGATTCGGTCTGAATTAGCCGAAGAGAGCGAGCTTATGGATCTTTTCCGTGACGATTTAACTGATGACGAAGTGGTTGCAACTTTGGACGAATCGACAATAAAGGTTCTTCAATCTACCGATTGCTGCTCTGATGACGATGAGCTGTTGGCATTGGAAGAATCGGAAAAAGTATCCAGTCTTGTCGGCAAAAACCAATACGTAAAGCCTACTGGAAATGAGAAAGACAGTATAGCTAAAGTTGTGGTCGACGACGATGGATGTGTCACCGGTGCTGTGCCGCGTCGATCTCTCAACGAGATAAGATGCAGTCTTGAAGAGAAAGTCAACAAACTTCGCCAAGAGAAACAACTTGTGGAGCAAAAAATTCGTGAGGCGAAAGAAGCCGAAAAGATCCGAGTGCAAGAGAAAAGGAAATTACAAAAACACGTGATCATGCACCGGAAACAGATGCTTCTACAGACACTAACCAATCTAAAGGAGAGGTTAGAAAACCAAAGCACTCGTCTGCAAACAAGCTACAGCGCCGTTCTTTCGATGCAGCAAAGATTTGCACAACGCCAATCTCCATTGCTGCTGATATCAGCGAGTAGCTCTTGAGACAACTCAACCAAAGATTTCTTGCTTTCAGGGCAACAATATCAAAATTACTAGGTGAGTCCCTTCATTTTAGTTTGATTGCTTTTGTACACACACACACACACACACACACACACACACACACACACACACACACACACACATCAGCGTGTGTGTTTTATATGTTTAGAAATACTTATCTTTAATTGTATGAATGTTTCTTTGTATGTGAATACGTATAGGAACAGCAATTCTTCTTCGTAACATTTAATATCGTTTCGCATGTATTTAACATAATTTATGCAATCTTACTTCAAATCATCAAACTTATTCTTTGATGTCAACAATATTACGAATGTATTTCTCTCGTTCCAAGACTGGAGGCTTCACCTTCTTTTCTTTCGTATTTCCTCGTTTTTACTTTCTCTTTTGCTGTGTCTTGTAACACGTCACATCAATACTTTCAACAACCGTAACATCCAAGGAAATCAATGTTTAGCCCTTGTTTCCTGTCCCCAACGAATGTCATATGGAATTATCCATAAACTGATTCCCAGACACAATATTATACTAATGGCCATTTCGATCATAGGATCAGTGACTTCACAGACCAATATTGTATCTATACAAACGAGCTCACAAATTATTCTAGTGCAAAAATAAGACTTAGACGTTAATAGCAAATCTGAAGTTCTCGTTCAAGTACAGTCAGCGGCCTTCACATGAAATATATTCATTCTCCCTTCCACCCTCACTGTTAATTCAGCCCTCACTTCCCCACTCAGGTGAACCGTATAGACTAAGGGGCGAAATGCTTGAAACCCTCTGCTACCTGCTGATGATGCACAAGGGTTTCTAACATTGCAATGGATTTAGAAGAAGAGCATTCATAACCACTACTAAGCTCCTGCAGTTTCTGCGTGAGTCAAAAATGTTTACCAACTGACATAGTTACTGTAACTTGATAAAATAAAGCGTCCCCTAAGGAACGATTGTGGTTGAGCATCTACATGCTTTTTGGAACTTGTATTGCAGGACTACAAACAAAAATAATGGTGAAATGCGCAAAGCAACTTTAATATAAACTCGTCTTTATCCTTATTATCCTGATTATTATTATTGTTCAGTAGTTTTATTCTTATAACGTGCTTTCACTTCACTACCGAGCGCAGCTCTGTGCGCCTTGGGTATGTGCTGTGGTTTGCTGTGGTGCTCTTCTGTTTACTGTATTGAAAGTGTTTTGCGTAGAATGTGTGCAGTACCCAGTAGTGCAATTTTCTGTATGTTATATATATTTGTAAGTCCTGGTGTTTTTGTTATGTATTTGTCTGAATATTTTTTTATTATACCTAAGGCACCTACTATGATAGGAATTGTTTCTGTTTTTAAATTCCACATTCGAGTTATCTCTATTTCCAAGTCTTTGTATTTTGAAAGTTTTTCCATTTCTTTTAGAGAAACGTTGTTATTATTATTATTATTATTATTATTATTATTATTATTATCATTATTATTATATATTCATATTTATTTATTTACACTTAAACACACATATGTGTACATGTGTATATATATATATATATATATATATATATATATATATATATATATATATATATATGTGTGTGTGTATATATGTGTATATATATATATATATATATATATATACATATACATGCATACACATATGTGTGTTTAAGTGTAAATAAATATATATATATGTATATTTATGTGTCTATATGTGTATGTGTGATACACAGGCATACAATTAAAGATAAGTGTTCCTAAACACATAAAACAACATTGGCTGAACATAGATCTATTCCGTACATGTGTAGACTACAGTATAATAATTTTTGTTCACACACACACACACACACACACACACACACACACACACACACACACACACACACACACTCCGAGTCTCTTTATGCAATTATTATTCTAATTGCTGCTGTTACAACGCTCCTGTGTATTTGTCTGTCTGTATGTCTCTCTCTCTCTCTCTCTCTCTCTCTCTCTCTCTCATTCTCTCTCTCTCTTTCTTTCTTCTCTCAGTCTAAACATTTTGATTCCGGATGGGTTCTGCTTATAAATTCCTCCCAACAATCTTGGAGATTCCGCACAGTTGAATAACCATCACCATTCCTCCCCAGACAAAAAGTTGAATATGCAGAACACATACATACAAACACGCGCGCGCGCGCGCACTAGCACATACACACACACACTTTCTCTCTCTCTCTCTTTCTTCCTCTCTCTCTCTTCCTCTCGCTCTCACGCATGCACACACATACATACACATATGTACATTCATTCACACACACACACATACACATGTGTGTGTGTGTATATGTGTGTGTGTGTGTGTGTGTGTGTGTGTGTGTGCAGAAAGCCCAATAAAAACTATATGAATGACATAACGAGGCTGAACAGAATGCACAAAGTTAATGTACAGCTTTTGTGTATGTGTAGATGTGGGTGTGTATGTGTGTAAATATATGCATACGCGCGCGCGTGTGTGTGTGTGTGTGTGCTTGTTTATTCAATGCTATTTTCGTCCCACTACGTTTACAAACAAAGCCACCACCGCTGTAAGATTGTCGTCAATGTTTAACAACGGATCAGGTTTGTTGGTCTCAACGAATCGACTGAATGGCTTGAAAAACTGCGATTATTCCACCCTACATCCCTCCCCCCGCGGCTATTATGCCACCCTCCTCCCCACTCCCGCCGCTGCTATTATTCTCTCAACACGTTTTTGAAACACGTGATTACAAGAACTAACAAAAATAACATTTGTACACACGTACATAAATACACACACACACACACACACACACACACACACACACGATCACTAGCACACACAAAAATACACAGACGCTCACACATTTACACACATACTTTTATTTACGCACATTCACACAAACGCGTGTACACACACACACATTATAAAGCGCAAGAAACCAAGAGTAAAAATGTTGTTTTTAGTGAAAATGTGGTTCAAGAAAATATAAACAGAGAGGAACGCAAGTGGAGTGCAGTGACGGTTTGTTTCAACGGAGCAAATGGGAGGAGAGGCTCTGTTCTGACTTGCTAGAAATAACAACGAAATTACCCGCAAAACAAAATGTACTTTCTCGTCCTTTTCAGATAGCAGAATATACTTAAATCGTCATATTCTCTTGGATAAGGTTGTCGTAGTTTCAAATAGCGTGAGAGACTTAAGTGTAAGTATGGACAACGGCCTAAACTAGAGCACACACATCAATAATAGAATCAATATGGCCCGTAGTAAGTTCTCATGAAGCCTGAGAACTTTCCAGTTCAGAGATTCTGATGCCGCCATTCTTCTCTGCATTTTTCTGGCCACACCTAATGCTGCCCATTATGGTCTTCATACGCGAAATAAAAAAATAAAAAAAGTTACGAAAGATGAAGCCCTCAGAGATCGATCACAAAGTATAAATAAATATATGGTATGACGGGTTATCCCTATTGGAATCACTTCGGTCTTAAACACCAATATTATTTGTACAATGTGGAGAATATTCCCCAAAAATCAAAAACAGTTTAAATGATACTGATATCAAGTTTAAGAGTCATCCAAGGTTTGGCCCACGGAACTATACGCCCCTACAAAAATCAAACTCACATTACATCCCCACAATACGACTCAGTTTTTCACTCCAACTGGTTCTGCCCTATTCAACCATATATTCTGATAGAAGTCACAGGAGAAAAGACCCCATAACATTCAAATGGTACCTGGATAAATTCCTTCAAGAAATACCAGACAAACCACTGACAACTGGATATATCTCAGCTGAAAGCATCTCCCTTTTTGAATGAATTAAGATATCGTTGCACGGACTTGTGCTTCGGGGTGGGGTGGGAGCTTTCTAGGTGCAATTTGACCATCCCCAAGTACAACAACATATATATATATATATATATATATATATATATACATATATATATATATATATATATATATATATATATATATTGGAAAGTTTGGAGGTGATGTACAGAAATTATATAGAAAAAAATTAAGGTACTCAGAAATCTGGATGTTTGTACATTTACAGATTTTTATTAATGTCACATATTAAATAAAACGCTTTTCACCTAGTCGTGTAGGATTTTAATATGTGACATTAATAAAAATCTGTAAATGTACAAACATCCAGATTTCTGAGTACCTTAATTTTTTTTTCTCTCTCTCTCTCTCTATATATATATATAGGTGCAGGAGTGGCTGTGTGGTAAGTAGTGTGGTTCTGGATTCAGTCCCACTGCGTGGCACCTTGGGCAAGTGCCTTCTACTATTGTCTCGGGCCGACCAAAACCTTGGGAGTGGATTTGGTTGACGGAATCTGAAAGAATCCTGTCGTATATATATGTGTGTGTGTGTGTGTGTGTGTGAATTTGTGTGTCTGTGTTTGTCCCCTAACCGTGGCTTGATAACCAGTGTTGGTTTCTTTACGGCCCCATATTATCAAGCGGTTCGGCAAGAAAGGGCCTGATAAAATAAGTTCCAGACTTAAAATAAGCACTGGAGTCGACGAAACCCTTCAAGGAGGTGCCCCAGTCCAATGAGTGAAACGAGTGAAAGATAAACGCCTTATAGAATGGTTATTTGTGTTAGATAATAGTTATTATTTGTTGGTGTAAGCGCGTGGCTTAGTGGTTAGGGTGTTGACCTCATGTTCGTAAGCTTGTGATTTCGATTCCTGAGCTAGGCGACGCGTTGTGTTTTTGAGCAAGACTCTTCATTTTAAGTTGTTCCAGTCTACTCAGCTGGCGAAAATGAGTAACCCTACGATTGACTGGCGTCCTATTCAGGGGTGTGGAATATATACGCCATTGAGAAGATAACTTGACTTTATTATTAGTTGGAAATATTTATGAGTATGGAGAGAGAGAGAGAGAGAGAGATGAAAAAGGTGTGATGTATAACAATGAAACTACTTTGAATCAGAAAATATTTCTTCACTGGTTGATTGTCGGTGTGAAAGAGGTTTGGTGCATAAGTATTGGAGCAGAGTGTGATGATGTTATAGTACTTTGACGTCCAATGTTGTAAGCGTGAAACAGTGCATATGTGTGTATATATGTATGTGTGTGTGTCCCACACAGAAGTTAAAACTCTGCGGAGTAATCAACTTTAGTGCTGAGGATAAATTTTGGTATAGGCCGCGCGCACACACACACACACACACACACACAGAGTCAGAAAGGAGGCACGCTAAACTTATTTTGACATTCATTCTATGTCTAGCAAATGCCTCATTTACAGACGAATGTTATTCATATTCAACAAGCTGAACACGATAATAATAATAATGATAATAATAATAATAATAATGATAATAATAAAAGTAACAATTGCATTCATATAATCTCTCTTT
Source organism: Octopus bimaculoides (assembly GCF_046866305.1). Taxonomy (NCBI): domain Eukaryota; kingdom Metazoa; phylum Mollusca; class Cephalopoda; order Octopoda; family Octopodidae; genus Octopus; species Octopus bimaculoides. The sequence goes on from NC_142931.1 coordinate 3,444,029, forward strand.
TTCAATTTTAATTTTCATGTTTTATTCTTTCATTTTTCAGAATGTGTGAGCCCCACCCAAAATACAAACGAAAACTGAAAGAAAGACAGAGAAAAAAAGAAAGAAAAGACAAACAAAAAAAAGAAGTTTCTCTTCCATGACCCACTTAGAAAAATTCATGAACAATAAAAACAGCAACAGTAAGAACAACAACAACAGTCGTACTGAAAGAAGATGGGAGAGTGTTCGAATGAGGACATCGCAACTATTTTGACTTCAGGTTGAATAGAGAAAGAAAAAAAAATTATAATCTGTAGAATAGAAGATGATGTATTTGGAGAGTTTATCACCACACCTCACTGACTCTATTAACGGTAGCAGGGCGAAGAGCAAGGGGCAGGTCACAGAAGGTCACAGTAGACATAGATAAATAAATAAAGTATAGAATCCAACAGGTAGCTGTAGAAACCATAGATATGTAAAAATGTTTAATTCGGAAGCTTATTGCCACAAAAAGAATGTCCACGATAAACCAGAAACTATACAGCAGATAAAAAAAACTGCAGCAAGCGTAACCAGAACAATAGCAATAAATAAATATGTAAAGAGATTAGGGAATAGACGTTAGTGATTCGGAGGGATGTTAAGAGAAACTACAAGAAGTTCTAATGAAATTTAGAATAGGAACAAAACCTGATAAACAAGTTAATAATCGATTGTTGATGATTAGATCGATAAAATTGATAGATAAGCAACTAACTAAAAGATATATTTGGAAGTAGAAATAACCAAATGTAGAAAGAGCAGCCATGATTTTCTAATCTACAGAGAAATAACATAAAAACATTAGAATTTCCGATTTATAGTGATGGATATTATTTATTTAAATATTGATAAAACAAAAATGATTGGTGCTGCTGCTGCTGCTGCTGCTATTATTATTTGCATCTAAAATTAATTTCATTCACTTTCTCCAGGCTTTTTGGACCAAACTTTTCCTCCTTTTTTTCCTCCTTTTTACATTTTTATTTCTCATTTCATATTTCTTCTTCAATTTGCTGTCCTTAGATTATACATTAATAATTTCATTTGTATCAGTTTACCAACCAGATTAATTCCTCTTTACCAAATAGATACTTTTACAGCTACATAAGATACAAGGCTCCATCTTTGGGATGTATGTATGTATGTATATATGTACGTATTCATGCATGCATGTATATATATATATATATATATATATATATATATATATACATGCGTGCATGAATACGTACATATATACATACGTACGTACATCCCAAAGATGGAGCCCTGTATCTTTGTTGTAAACCGGTTCCCTCCTCAGTGGAAGATTTATAATAATCAAAAAGTAGAAGAGACATGCACACACCCATACATACACCCATACATACATACATACATACATACATACATACATACATACATACATACATACATGCATACATATATACATGCAGAGTAGCTAGTCCTGGTAAATATCCAAACTATAAAAAAAGATTACAATTTCACTCCTCTCTTTACTCTCCATTCTTCTATATCTCACCTCGCCCCTCTTCTGTTTCTATATAAAACGAATGTTATATTATTTCTATATTTAAAAAACACAATTTTGTGTTTTCCTGTGACGCCTGCCGAGCCTAACAGAAACTCTCTCACAAAGTCCAACCTCTGTTAAATCCAAAATCCCTCGTCCAGTGTTGACGTTGTCATTGACTTACTAAACAAACGCCCCCTCTACCGTTAAACATCAAAGGTCAAGGGCCAATTGTAAGAAATTAAAACATTTTTTTTTCTTTTTTTCTTTTTCAGCTAACAATCCTCCGCTCATCAACATGAAAAATTGGTGAACTTTCTTTCAGAATTTTCAAAGTATTCTCCCCCCACCCACCATTCGTATTTTGCTTGTGTGTATGTGTGTGTAGATTCTTCAGTCATTTTCTCTATTCTGTTTTGTTTTAGCATTTAACTATTTATTGAATATTTATTGATGTATATGTTTTCCTTCTACACATAATTTTATTTCCATATTGCCATATTCTTTTTAAATTTACCATTTTTCATTCTTCCAACATATTTCTAATTCATCTTCATGCTATTTTTACCTTTACCAAATATATATTAAATTTGAAATTGACTTTCTTCTGCTAATTATCACCTTTATTTCCGACACACACCTCCTTATAAACATAATTCTTTTCACCTCTTCCCCACTCAGTTAAGTAATTAATTTTAACACAATTAAAGGACTATTTGCTAAGATAATTGGATTAAATGGTCAGACAGAATAGAAATGAATTAAAACCAAGTTGTAAATAAATGCACATCATACATACATATATATATAAATGTATGTACATATTCATATACTCATATATATATGGATACACATAAGCACATATATGTAAATGCGCATACACAGCCACATATATTTACTCATATATTATAAATTAGCTTCACCCATTTTTTACCTAGTTTTCTTCTTTTTATAAATGTAATCATATAAATACAATACGCATAATAACAATAATTTCATACATACATTGCATATTAGTGAGTGTATATATGTATATTACATTACAAAACCAGCTCCCTATACGTATATATATATATATATATATATATATATATATATATATATATATATATATATATATATATATATATATATATGTATGTGTGTGTGTGTGTGTGCGTGTATGTATGTATATATATATTTATATATATACTTATATATATATATATATATATGTATATACTTATATATATCCATATATATATTTATATACACACATATATATATATATATATATATATATATATATATATATATATATATATGTATATATATATGCATATTTATATATATGTATACACACATGTGTATAGATATATATGAATAGAATATATATATATTTGCATATAAATACATGCCTATCTACACACATATATACGTATATATATATATATATATATATATATATATATATATATATATATATACATATATGCATATATATATATATATATATATATATATATATATATATATATATATATATATATATATATATGTATGTATGTATGCATGTATAGTCTGCTTCAAGGGAATTCCGTCTGACCCATGCAAGTGTAGAAATGTGGACGTTAAACGAGGAAGATGGTATGTATGTTTGCATGCAATATCTTATATTCATAATGCATAAAATCAATACAATGAAAAAAAGGACTCGGTACATATAACGAGTCACAAATTAATAGTAAAAATGGTTGACAGTTACATCGAAGTTTCGCCAGCGGTGACTTGTTTATACTTTCAGTCTCAATTAGTCACTATTAGCGAAAGTTTGATCTGTCAACATCCATATATACATACATATACACACACAAATTTGTGTATATATGTATGTACACATGCATATATATATATATATATATATATATATATATATATATATATGCACGTATATATTTGTATATACATTTATATATATATACACACTCACTTATTTATGCACATAGATATGTATATATATATGCATACACTGATATGCATACACACACATTGTACATATACAAACACATACAAACATGAAACTGTTTTAAAACATGAGAATATTTTGACAAAATGTCATTACTACTACTACTACTACTACTACTACTACAAAAATGCTAAGCTGCACTTTCTTTTTCAGGTTTAGATATTCACCACAGTTCTAGTAATATTCCTACTTGAATTCAAATTAGACGTCATAGGAAACGCGCTGGACATTATTATAATGTGCCGCCATATTGGATGTTTATGTTTCTATTTGTTTTAGAGCTGGTCTTCATTTAATTAATGGATTTTGCGTAGGAAGGGAATGTATTGTTTCTCCGAGCATCACTTACTGTAGGAAAAACAATGTGTACACAAAGAACACACTGACACACACACGCACACGCACACGCAGGCACACACTCACACAGGCACAGATACACACAATTAATTCTAGGAGGTTTTTTTTTTATTAATGTCGTAAAACTTTTGCAGATCTGTACTTATTTTCTTGGTCAGAAATTTGAAAACCTGTGAAAACATGAACCTTAAAGTAACCCGTCTAGAATCAATTGCATGCATTGTCTTGTGTGTGCATATATATGTAAGTGTGTGCATGAATATATATATATATATATATATATATATATATATATATATATATATATATATACACACATTCACTCACACACACATACACAGACATATTTTGGCTGAGACCATATAGTCCATATATTTTGAAATTCTCCATTCTTCCTGATAACTCTGACCAGTTCCACAGCTGCATGGCTGACAAACCGTAATTTTATGGAGATGTCGTAGCTCCATCATCTCTTCTCAAGTTATAGGATCCCAATAAACTATAATATATCGCAATATCGATTATTCAGAATCACAGTTATCGATAATGGTATTGCTGGGTGTAAGTCGAAGAATTATCCATAACATGCGAGAAGAATCTCTTGTCCAACGAATTACTTTTTTCAGAATATTGTTCGTATTAGCTTCCATAGGGTCGTTCACCTTCAGAACCTGCTGCTTCCATAATCTTTAAGTATGTCTTACCACAGTTGAGATGGTCTTTTATCGAAGTAACCTTACTAGTAAAAGCAAAATATAAAGAGGAGGGGCATAAAAGATATTTATTTATACACACGAACAGACTTGTTGTCTTCCATTGTGTTTTTGCATTTATGTATGTACCGTTGTATGCATATATACATACATGTATAGATAAATAGATAGTTATAGATGTAACGTGTGCATATGTTTATGTAAGTGACTTTATACATACACTCACACAAAGTGTATATTTGACGCTTTACGAAAGTGAGCATATGATGTCCTATGACACCAAGATATCTTGACATCATGTGACCTACTCAGTACATGATTTAGTTTGATTACTGTAGTAGTTAAAACAATTATAATTGCAGAGGTATACATACTTACACGTAATATAGAGGCACACACACATACATATTCACTCAAAGTCGTATCACGTATCACGTATCACACCTGTATTGGTGTAAGAAGATTAATAAAGATTTAACGTAAGATATATCTTGTCATAAGCATATCTAATTAAAATATGAATTAATGATGTTTGGTCAGTGGCATGTTACGAGCTTTCTCACGGTGACATCATTCACACACACTCACACACACACACCCATACACACATACAAGCATATATATGTATATATATATATATATATATATATATATATATATATATATATATATATATATATATATATGCGTATGTGTGTGTGTGTGTGTGTGTGTGTGTGTGTATCTTGTAGTAAGGGGATAATCATAGGATATACTTACATATCATTCCATGTATTATATACATCATATTGATTTTCAGGACCCAACTGTTGTTGTATATATTCATCACTCATTGTAACATATATATCACCATTTTGATAATAAGGGCTTAACTATAGAATATATACATAGATCGCTTACTGTAATATATATTATTATTATTTATTATACATACATATATATATATATATATATATATATATATATATATATATATATATATATATATATATATATATCATATTGTAATCAGAATACAAGGGATTTAGAGTTCGATCTATCGGTTTTTAGTTTTTATTATTTATTTATTTTCTTTCATTCTGTTTTAAATTTTTAAAAATGGAGGCGTTTCCATGGATCGAAATCACTAGAAGAAATCGATTTGAAATCAAAT
>NC_142931.1:3454793-3467293 GCF_046866305.1 Octopus bimaculoides
TTGCAATGAAATATTTTGTTGAAGAATATTCTTTCAGAGTTTAGGAACAATCTTTGTTTCTACGTAGAACAACCAGTAGTAAGTCATAGCCTAAGATAATTAGAGTGGCTTTGAGTCAATATAAGACAATGCACGACTCTTCAGGAAGAGAAATGTCAATTGTATTATTTAGCGACGAAAAAGAAGCGAAATCGTTTCACCTAGAGCTAAATATCTCAGATAGTTCTGGAAGGCGATGAATTCATGCATACATATATACATATATACATACATACATACATCTCTCTCTTTCTCTCTCTCTCTCTCTCTCTCTCTCTCTCTATATATATATATATATATATATATATATATATATATATATATATATATATATGTGTATATATATATATATATATATTTATATATACATAAGCAATAAGTATTAGTGACAACAGAACAGTAGTTCTATATTACTCCTAAAGACTTGATATTCATTTCTACATATCTAATGCACGCAGAAGCAGTAGTAGTTTTAGAAATATCAACTTTCTGTAAATACATTAGCTACATTCTAGAAAGACACTGATGGAAGTTGACAAAACCAATTCTATAAAAGTAATTATAATTCTTCAAAAATTTATTCAAGAAGAGATCTGTATATCTCGTGTTTCTTTCTTGAATTTCAAGGTTGTGATAATAGTTCTATAAACCAACAATTTCTTTTTGTCTTCCACACATTCCCCCCTTAAAATAATCTCTCAAATTAAGAAATTTTGATTTTCGTAAATATTTATAAAATATCTTATTCAGATTCTAGAACGTTATTATTATTAATATTATAAATTTCACAATTGTAAAATAAAATTATTTGTTGATATTCTCCACAGCAAAACTGAAATATAACTTTAATATCAAAATTTTATTTACATACCACAATTTTATTGTAAATTATTCTTCAATGTCGACACTATGATGTCATACTTTATAATTATGTTAGATTTAATATACGTTTCCTAAGTGACACTATCAGACATTCTTTAACCGATTTAACCATTCCTGGCTATTGGGAGAAGTTTGAAAGTCCCCTCCCCTCCCCCACACATTTTATATATAGTTTGGGTTTGTGTCTACATAAAAAATCAATATTTTGCGATCGATTTTATGTTCCCGATTAACTACGTCTATTTGCAATGTTGCAAATTTCATGCACAGTTATTCACATTTTCTAAAATCTTTAGTCACATCAATCAGTGAAACTGCATATTTAGCTTCCATACATTGCTTCCTTCGCATGTCTTCCTTGATCACGTGATATATAAAGGTGAACAATTACATTGGCGATCTCTTTATTCCCCTTCTGGCATTCTCCCAACCCCCGACTCTTATCTGTTTTACTTCCCTCACATTCTATATTTGCAAACCATTACCAGCCATTGGCCTGTGATGGCTTTACTTTCGGCGGTTCTGCTTACTATCGTAAATGGTACGTAACTGAATCTCATAAACCTAAATAGTTTTCAAATAGTCCGGATGTAACTGTCTGTGAATGGAAACTGTAATCTAATGTGGCTCAACATGTGGTGTTTAACAATCAATGCCTGACATTACACATGTAGTAGTTGTACAGAACATGTAGGACAATAGTCACCCTTCTCTTGCCAGAGTTTTAACTCATTTTCCATTTTACCTGCTCTGACATTTATATCTCCCTCGCCTCCCACCTCACTCTGTGTATTTCTTGGAAACCTTTCCAACACTAATCAGCATGAAATTATAAAAGGTAAATTAGTTGACATACAATTCTCCTGCTAATCACTTCTAGTCTGACCAGCACTTTCACCTAACAATTAAAATTACAATAAGATTTATTAATTAACGTAAATAACTAATTGGATTATTATTAAATATTCTCCAGAACAAATAGAGATGTTGCGTCATCTATAGTAACAGATTATACAAATAACGTAAGAGACCCAGTAAAGTAGGTAGCGTAGATACCTGAAAAAACTCACGTGTTTTCTCAGCATCTTCGTTTATTTTCGGAAATCACGTGATTGATATTAAGGGTCTTGCTGCACTCATCTTTGCTATGTTCTTAATTGGGTTGGTAAATAAATATACTCCGAAGTAAAAGTAGAAGAAGAAGGAATTAGAAATGAACATACGACGTTCCCTCCATCACCTTAAATAGGTGTTAACCACGATGATTACAATAAACGTAGCTTTCCGCGATTCACTGGCACACCTCTCTTCCTTTGCACACAGAATCGAGTTTTCTGAAGATACTTACCCTGTTTATAAACCCTGTTAAACTCTGTAGGAGGAAATTCAATGCGATACAGAAAGTTTTATAAAAGCGATGTGCTAACTTTAACATTAAAGTTGATCAGACTCCCAGCAACTACTGTTGTTGCTATTAGTAATTATATTTATTTATATATTTTTCAGATTAGATATCTATGTTGTCTGTTGTCATAGTAACTGTACCAGTAACATTAGTGAAAGTAGTAATAACAGTAGTAGTAATATTAATGAGTATAGTTCAGTTTTACTAAAAATGTTTCTTGTTGTCTCTAAGGATTAAAGCTTACTTTTTTTTTAAATTATAAATTCTTCTGACAATGACAAAAAATAAACCAATTTTCTTGGAAATATAAAATGCCAAAATTTCCAAGTTACGTAATTAATCATATTTTTCATCGAAGAGGACTTTATAAAATTTTTATTGCTTTAATTTTGTCACTGTTTATATATTATTATTATTGTTACTATTATTATTATTATTATTATTATTATTATTATTATTATTATTATTATTATTATTATTATTATTATTATTTTCTTTTATCCAACAGTTTGAGCTTCAATGAAAGTGAAGTGCTTTACGTATTTTTTCTTTTTGTCTTTTGTGTATTTGCATTATTTTGGATTTTATTCGGTGCCAAACTTGTCTCTCATTTGTGCTATAAAAAAAAAACAGAAAAAGAAAAAGAAAAAAGATGGTCTACTTTTAGATGATGGTTAAGGGTATTTTCACCAACTTAAATTTCTACTTAATTGAATATATTTTAGATCGGTTATTTAGATACATGCATACATACATACATACATACATACATACATACATACATACATACATACATACATACATACATACATATGTATATGCATATACAGAGATACCTACTTATATACATATATACATATATTCACACACACACACTCACAAACACGCACACAAATACACACATACATACACACACACATACACACACATATGTATATGTATATACATACATATACACACACGCACATATATATGCAATATACACATGCAGAATTATATATGCATATATATGTGTGTATGCGTTATATATATATATACATACACAATATATCTCTATACATATATACACATATATGTTTGTATGTATATATGTATGTACGTAGGTAGATAGATATGTATGTATGATGTGTGGTGTGTGTACGTATCCGCAGTGGCTGGACTTGAAGCAGAAAAAAGATGATCGTAGTCTTGTGTACGCGCAGAACAAGAAATATTTAAAAATAAAGCATATTTCCATGTAGTTATTTACAAAGAACAATATTTTTTCTTTAAACTATGTACATACGTACACGCGAGCGTGCGCACGTATTCATGACATACATGCGTACATGCATGCATACGTACATACATACATATATACATGTACGTCTATATATGTATATATATATATATATATATATATATATATATATATATATATATAAATATATATATACATACATAATACATACACCCATACGTGTGTATATATACATATATGTATATATATATATATATATATATATATACATATATATCTGTGTGTATGTTTATACATGTATGTACGTATATATGTGCGTATCCACTATATATATATCTATTAGTTTGGTACCTAGATCTCTATGTATATAGTCACAGCGTATCTCTTTACTGAAAATTGTGTACATTTTAATTATTTTAATGATTTCAATTATTTTTTAAGAACGAATTTTTGCACTTATATGTACATGCAGGTACACACACATATGTGTATTGATACAAATATATAAGCATAGATATTTATATGTATATGCATATATACGTACAAAAATATATATTTATATATACATATACACATTCCTAGATACATACGGAACAATAATAGAGGAATGGTGCACGAATATAATTTCATTCTAAGATATACTTACACGTAAATCACAAACAATCACATTCACATATATATACATAATAATGATAATTATAATTATAATTACAGTAATAATAATGACTATAATATCAGTAACAAGAAAAAGACAGCAATAAAAATATAAAGAATAATGATTATAATAATAATAGTGGAAATAATAATATAATAATAACAACAACAATAATCATAATGATAGCAGTAAATACAGAATGGCAAAGTTATAATCTGACATAGTAACAATACAGCAACAACAATATAAACTGCAACAACAACAACAACAATCTTATCTATTTTCATATCTAAAGCTGTAGACAGTGACTATGTTTTGTGGAATTGTAGGTTATTGTAACGTATTTTGTTATAATTTGTCTGTTTGCCTTATTTTTCTGTGATGTTAAAGCTTCTGTTCTTAATCAAATAGATGGCCAATCATATAATTTCTGTTGTTTTTTTTGTTTTGTTTTTTGTCTCTCAGTTTTATTAGAAATTCGTTTCTGCTCTTCATTTTGTTTTAAATGTTACAATTAACTAAAACTTAAATAAATGCATCTCAAATATCAATGTGGAAAGATTCATTTCAGGGTTTGTTGTTATTTCTTTTTATTATCTTCTTGTTTGTTTTTACTCAGTCGTTATTGAAGGGATAACGTGAAACCTAAGGCGGCGATCTGGCAGAATCGTTAGCACGCCGGGCGAAATGCTTGGCGGTATTTCGTCTGTCTTTACGTTTTGAGTTCAAATTCCGCCGAGGTCGACTTTGCCTTTCATCCTTTCGGGGTCGATAAATTAAGTATCAGCTGCGTACTGGAGTCGATCTAATCGACTGGTCTCCTCCCCAAAAATCTCGGGCCTTGTGCCTAGAGTAGAAAAGAACATTAAAACTATGATAAAAGATTTGTATTGCAAGACGCAGAGGTTTCCCTGACCTCCGTTCTCCCATTCTTAAACATGCTGAAGCCATGATTATAATACTCATCACCACTGGTGCAAAATACTGTTTATATTCATAATACATACCTACATACATATATATATGCACACTCACCGACTCCCACCCACCCACACAGACGCACGCACGCGTGCGCACACACACGCATACACCTGGTAAAGCTTGGGTACACAAATCGCTACGATGTTTGGGTACCACATGAGTTGAGTGAGAAGAACCTTTTGGATCGCATTTTCATCTGTGATTCGTTTTATAAACGGAATGAAAACACGCCTTTTTTAAAGCAAATTGTGACAGGTGATGAGAAATGGATTATCTACCAAAATGTTCAGAGAAAGCGATCCTGGAGTAAGCGACATGAGCCACCCTTAGCCACCCCAAAAGCGGGTCTTCACCCTAAAAAAGTCTTGCTTTGTGTCTGGTAGGATTGGAAAAGAATTTTGTACTATGATCTTCTCCTAAGTAACCAGACAATTAATTCTGAGAAGTACTGCACACAACTGGACGAGTTAAAAGCAGCAATTCAAGAGAAGCGTCTAGAATTGGCCAACAGGAAGGGTGTTGTTTTCCAACATGATAATGCAAGACCGCACGTTTCTTTGGGAACCAGATAAAAATTGCTGCAGTTCGGCTGGGATGTGTTACTCCACCCTCCATATTCACCAGATATTTCTTCTTCGGATTTCCACTTATTCAGGTCTCTGCAGAATAGTCTTAATGGTAAAAATTTGAATTCCTTGGATGACGTAAAAAGATACCTTGATGAATTTTTTGCCATGAAACCACATCAATTCTGGGAAGAGGGTATTTTCAAGTTAAAGAAAATATAGAGACGCATTGTGCAACAAAATGGTTCATATTTGGTTGATTAAGAATGTAATGGCAAGTATCTATTGATCTTTTTCTTTCCTTTAAAAATCCGCACGAACTTTCCGGACAACCCAATACGTCTGACTGGACTCTGACTAGAGCAGTGTTAAAAAGGTAAACATATTACACTAGTAACACAGCAATGACACAGAAAGTGAAACACAAAATAGCATTGACAATAGAGAAGTGTCGTAGGAAATATGAATATATGACATTGTCAACAGATATCATTGGTAATAGAGTCAGTTACAGAAAATTTAAAAAATAATTAACTTCAAAAAAGGAACAATGTTATAATTAGAACTTTTCAATTTCCTTACACCTCATCATTCCCAAGAAATCCAAGGTATAAAACAAAAATCTGTGATTCTGGGAAATTCGTAGAGGTACATCCTAAGTTTTAATTTTCGTTTTTAATACTTTTATCTAAGGTGTAGATATTTTGGCACTAGAAACAAACAAAAATCACCAATATAAACATTTATTCTGACACACGGAACAAGTTAGAAACACCGCAATGTTTCAAAGTCACCCTAAGTCAATGATTTGCGTGTATTTTGAACACACATCGTATAAAGCGGGTAGGTGTTCTCCGAAGGCGAAATACAACAGTGATTAGTTTATTCAAGTTCGAATCTTCCAGAATAAATATGCCATTGCTTTGATTCTCGTTACGATACCTATGCCTAAAAACAAAAAAGAAATGCTTCCTGAATGCTACAACATATTTCAATCAAATCGATAGTATTATCCTAAAAAGCATATATATATACACATACATGGATATATATATATATATATATATATATATATATATATATATATATATACCGGGAAAATGTAACGTAAAATCTCTCTCTCTCTCTCTATATATATATATATATATATGTACATATATACACACACAAATATATATAATAATTAGAATTCAGTTGAATTAGGTACTTAAATACAAGCAACAAGCTAGTTCGGTATAGTCCGATCAGCTCGAAGTTAGGTGAATAAATAGTAAATAACTAACAAGGAGGTCCAGGTATTAATGCATTACGGCTTGAAACTTCTCTCTCTCTCTCTCTCTCTCTCTTTCTATATATATATATATATATATATATATATATATATATATATAAATGAGAATGTGTGTCTGTCTGTCTGTCTGTCTGTGTGAATCCCTAAAACTCGAGAACTACGCAACCAATTTCATTCAAATTTTACACATGCCTTACTTAGGGTTCCAGTTGTGTTTTAGTCAAAAAACATTATTAACTTCTTGCAGAGTTCGAGCACACGGCAACATAATATCTCCTCCACTATTTAAGTATTACGTGTCAAAAGTGAAACAAAAACACTCATGTCAAATACTTTCACTTTAAAAATGAAACTATTCCACTAACTGAAACAATCACATTTCGATACTGTAGTGACAGATACTTTCACAGAGAGAGAAAGAGAGAAAGAGAGAGACAGAAAGAGAGAGAGAGAGAGATGTATATGTACACCATTTCGATACTGTAATGACAGATACTTTCAGAGAGAGAGAGAGAGAGAGAGAGAGAGAAAGAGAGAAAGAGAGAGAGAAAGAGAGAGAGAGAAAGAGAGAGAGAGAGAAAGAGAGAGAGAGATGTATATGTATACATATAGATGTACACGTATATGTATATATATATATATATAGATCTATACAGACATGTATATGTATACATATGTGTAGATGTGTATATATATATATATATAGATGTCCATGTAATATGTACACATATATACATATATACATGCATACAGATATCTATACATATATACACCCATCACACACACATACACATGCACACAAACACACACATTAGTCATTTGTTTTCTTATCCAAAACTACGTCAAAAGTTGGTCTTTCAACTCCCATGAAAATTCATATATTTTTGATGTTGATGAAATGTTAACCCGAACATAACAGATGAGCATTATTTAGAAAATGATGTCACACGTTATCGAGGCTACCATTCTTTCTGGATGTGCAAAAGGGGATGACGTCTTTATTCCAAGAATTCCTCTTACTCCATCAGGAGCAGACATTCCTTTTACATTCAGAAGACTACAATTCCCCCTTCGTGTGACTTTTGCCATGTCCATAAACAAATATCAGGGTCAAACACTGTCTGTAGCTGGTCTTCTCTTGGAAGAGCCCTGCTTCTCACATGGGCAACTGTATGTTGGCTGCTCAAGAGTGGGCAGCAACAAAAAACCTATTTGTATATGCTCCACAAGGGAAAACAAGGAACATAGTTTACAATGAGGTGTTATAATCACAACAGCAAGAAAGTATGTACATGATCACCTTCTTTTACGAAACTTCATTGACTTTCATATATTTATATTGATATACATATATATACGTGTGTTTGGGTGCGTGTGTGTATATACATCTCTATATATAAAGATGATGCGTAGTCTAGACGGCGTTTTTAGATTTCATTATTCTCTTTAACCCGGGCAACGCCGGGTATTTCTGCTAGTATATATATATACATATGTGTGTGTTTGTGTGTGTGTGTGTGTGTGTGTGTGTGTGTGTGTGTGTGTATGAAATTAAACAAAAATGCAATAGAGGACAATAAAACATTCGGCGTTATAGACGATGCAAAGACGGATAAGAGAAACAATAATTAGGACAGGGAAAAAAGACGAGTCATTCGTGGCCTTCTTTCGTCAGTCAAGTTACCAGAAGTCCTTACTGTTTCGGGCAGTTACACTTGAGACAGTTGGATCTGGTTGCCCCCAAAAAAGGTCTAAGTTAAGAGCATTAAATTTTTTGTAAGAAAGCTAGCGAATGTGTACGGCAACAGAGACAAAAAATGGAGAACATGATACACAGTTACAATACACACACACACACACGTACACACACACATGCACATGCACATATATGTGTTGATGGTGTTGCCACTGGTATTTGATGACTTCGACAGAATTTGGAGAAGTATCATGGTCAACTGGTAATTTTTAAAAGTTAATGAATTTATTGATCTGTAATATCAAAAATCTTCAACTCTTTGACAATGTGTCTTTGGTAACATCATTAAATGATCTCTTGTTTGTTTTCAATCGTTCCTAGATTTATGCGTATTTAAACAGAACGATTGATTAGCTTATGACGAATTTTAGCTTAAAACATCTCAAGATATCTCAAAGTGAAAATTGTTATATCATGAATTAAGGAGAAATGAGATTTAACATATCTGTTCATGAAATATGTCACTATATTATTGCGTGAAGAACCGCAAATACTTTGTAAGTTTAAATTTATTTAGTAAACGAAAGGAATGAAGATTTTACGTTACATTTTCTCGATTTATTCGAAGGTTGTTAAATATAGTGTGATCAGCTTTTATACTAGTTGTGTACAATTGGAAATCTAAATAGAAAACCGATGATGGAAATACGACAGTTAGTCCGTAACCAGCATCGGAAGATGTCGAATACTAAGCCATTCCTTAAGGAGACTTTCAGGTAGAAAGAGTATTTTCAGAGTCGCCTGAAATAGAAAAAAAAAACAAAACAGAAAACACATAATCAATAATTAAAATACTTATCTGTAACAATTGTACTCTATTCATATGATAGAGTATGTTTAGACGAAGATGGCGATTCACGAAGACACTACAGAAAATTTCTTACCTGATGCAGTATTTCAGACAACAATCTACATGGATGGCGGATTTATTAGTGCCAGAAGTCAAGCACGATGGAACACACATTATTTCCGCATTAGGTCATGCTGTTTTCTCGAATACTTAAATGCATAGTTCATGGGAAGTAACTATATTTTGAATGTGGAAGTAATTCCTGGTGGTCCAGGCTCACATATATGCACGCATTCTCTTGAAAACTCAGCAGACAATACAAGCACAAGAATATCAAATTTATCACCTGACATGAAAATATTCAACAACGTCGCCTTTTAATACAACAGAGTCTCAGTAACGATTGGCTTCGTTGAAAAACTATAGTAGATTGCACAAACTATACAAAAAGGGATTTGTGATCCTGGACAATCTCCTATTCAGCAAGTAATGTAAGTAAAAATACAGCGAGAGACTTCCTTGCCCTCATAACCATGAAGTTATCAGTTATACAAGGTATTTAACTGAGATGGCGTATAAGCCAGGTATTCACTGCATAAGAAGCCTCATATCGTCAATGACAGAATCAATACTACGTCGTTGTTCCACTATGACTAATTCTAGGAGATAAGAGAAATAAACATCGTTTCCATAAAATGGTGTAGTGCTAAACTAGTTAGCCTACAAACGGTGCTAATATATGTAACTTATGGCGGCGAGCTGGCAGAAACGTTAGCACGCCGGGTGAAATGCTTAGCGGTATTTCGGCTGTCTTTACGTTCTGAGTTCAAACTCGCGAGGTCAACTTTGCCTTTCATCCTTTCGGAGGTCGATAAATTAAGTACCAGTTGCGTACTGGGGTCGACCTGATCGACTGGACTCCGACTCCCCAAAAATGTCGGGCTTTGTGCCTAGAGTAGAAAAGAATATATGTAACCTATGCAACGCAGAGAAATAAGATATATTAATATCAACAGATACTGAATATTAAGAAGGAAATATTTTCAAATTGTCTTCACAAAAGGAAATCGCTTCTAAATTCTTTTGATATACAATCGAAATGAGTTATCTTACGAAAACGCCTCTGACAACATAGCGAGCCAATTGGATGAGTACCAAGAATTATTCCCTTCTATGAACATGGCATTTATAGGTAACACTCAGTAATTGGACAAATAAATACGATCTTCCGTGACGAGTGAACTTAATGCTTGATCTATCATAATTAACAGCAAAATCTTCCCTTCATGTCCGCACACTGATCAGTTTATATAGTCCGATAAAAAGGGAAGCTGCCTTAATCATGAATAAGGAAACAAATTACAGAAACATCGGGTGTATAACTGTAGATAAATATGTACATATTTTATTTATTATGCAACTTTATCTTTTATTTCTTACTTGTTTTAGACTGCGCCCATACTGGAACACCACCTTGGAGAATTTCAGTCGAATGAATCAACCCCAGAACTTATATTTTCTAAGCCTGGTACATAACCTATCGGTTTCTTTTTGCCGAACCGTTAAATTACGGGGACATAAATGCACCAACATCGGTTGTCAAGCGATAGTAGGGAGGACGAACACAAATACAAAAACTCGCACGCACACAGACACACACACACATACATGTACTTATTTATATATATATATATATATATATATATATATATATATATATATATATATATATATATATATATATATATATATATATATATATATATATATATATATATATATTTATATACATATATACATATATAAATTTGTATATATATGTATATACATACATACATATATATATATTTATATATATATATATATATATATATATATATATATATATATATATATATATATATATATATATATATATATATATATACATACATATATATATATATATACATATATACATATATAAATATGTATATATATGTATATACATACATATATATATATATATATATATATATATATATATATATATATATATATATATATATATATATATAAGACGGACTTCTTTCAGTTTCCGTCTACCACAAGGCTTGATCGGGATGAGGTTACAGCAAAAGGCACTTGGACACGTGCCAAAGGTGTCACGTAGTCGGACTGAACCCGAAACCATGTAGCTGGGAAGTAAGCTTCTTAGCACACAGTCAGGCCTGCGCCTTAAATTCAAATTGGACTACCTTGACCAGGATGTATATTAATAAATATTCAATATACGTTTATTTTATTGACATGGGTATTGATCATATGACTGTCTTAAATGGCCAATAGACCTCTTATGGGGAAAATACTTCGTTTAGATCAATTAAGGTATGATACATGTATATCTCGATAGCTTCTAAAATATGCATAGAGATATATGTGAATATATATGTGGGGGGTGCGAATATATATATATATATATACATATATATATATATATATGTGTGTGTGTGTGTGTGTGTGTGTGTGTGTTTCGTTTGGGGATTTGGTTTGAAAGATTCTTTATGTGATTTCGTATGTTGAAGCATATTTTGCTATGTCTGGGGAGAGTCATTCTTTTTTAGTGCCTTTTTATTTAACACACTCACCGGTTAAGTTTCCACTCTGTCCGTTATCCGAGCTGCGTTCCTTTTGCTTGTTTGTGCGCATGTGTGTGGGTCAGTGTGCATGCGCATACACATATGTATGTATGTATGTATGTATGTATGTATGTATGTATTTATGTATGTATGTGTGTGTGTATGCATATATGATAACATTATATGTAATGAAACCAGAGGTACCTGCCCTACATATAGAAATAAAGACTGGGATAGAATACAAGAGCTTGTGACAAAGCAAACAGGGTGAACACGT
>NC_142931.1:3477293-3484793 GCF_046866305.1 Octopus bimaculoides
TACCTTATCAATATATGTATGTATGTATATATATACGTACTTACATAATGCTAAAGCAGTTTTCTACGACTCTGATTTTAGCCCCGAATTGTAACTCATCCAGAGAAATAAATCGTAGGAGGAGAGTAGAAGCAATATAAATGCTCAGAATATTATGATTGGTTTTAAGGAGTAGATGTTTAGTAGGTTACAGATGAAGGATTGAGGAAAACCTACTAAAGTGCATGAAAACAGACGTATAGTCTGTCTGTGCAGCTTTGCTAAGTATTTCTTTCTGATAAAATCTTTTTAGTGATATACTGAAATTCAAATGCACAAGATGGCGATGAGCACAGGATAATAAGTGGCTTCTAAATTGTTTCTATTATGACGACATACATTAAGGCGGCGGGCAGGTAGAACCATTAACCTCGCCGAATAAAGTACTTTGCGGCTTTCCGTCTGTCTTTACATTCTGTTGGAATTCCGGTGAGGAAGTCGATGAAATAAGTACATTTCGAGCATTGTGGTCGATGTAATCGACTTGTCCTCTCCCCAACAAATCTCAGCCCTTTTGTATTTAGCTGAAAAGATTATGAACTTACCAAGAAATTTTTTCAATATCCTTGTCATGCCGTATTTGTATTCGTACTTCGGGAAAGGCGTCTGCTACTTTCTTACAAAAATGTTCAAAGGAAATATGGCGCTGATTCAAAAAGAAGTTTAGTACTCGAAATCGGTCCATATTTTTCCTATAAAACGAAAAGGATTCACAGATTTCTTCCCAATAAACAATTTTTGTTCAGTTGTATATTTAAGAGATGAGGAATTATGTACGTTATTTACATTATTTACATTATTTACATTTGACAGATATTTGTCCTCATCTTGTTTGTTGTTAACACAACGTTTCAGCTGATATACCCTCCAGCCTTAATCAGGTGTCTTGGGGAAATTTCGAACCTGGACACTCATTCCTAACGTATTTTTCGATGTTATTATTATTATTATTATTATTATTATTATTATTATTATTATTATTATTATTATCATTATCATTATTATTATTATTACTCAGGCCACTGCCTGGAATCGAACTCGGAATCTTGGGGTTAGTAGGGTTAGGGTTACCTGAACAATGATAATAATAATAATAATAATAATAATAATAATAATAATAATAATAATAATAATAATAATAATAATAATAACATCGAAAAATACCTTAGGAATGAGAACCCAGGTTCGAAAGTTCCCCATGACACCTGATAAAGGCTGGAGAGTATATCAGCCGAAACGTTGCGTTAACAACAAACAAGATGAGGATAAATATCCGTCAAATGTAAATAATGTAAATAATTTTTGTTGTCAAATCATTCGAATTTATTACTGTTTTGTAGTAAACTTTAGTATTTAGTAGTTAAAACCGAAGTTTATTTTATTTAGCATTTTAGAGTTACAATATAATTCTGATATTTAATAATAAACGGCAGCGAACTGCCAGAATCGTTAGCCCCCGGGTGAAAGGCATAGTGGCATTTCGTCTGTATTTACGTTCTGAGTCAAGTTCTTGCCTTTCATCTTTTCGATACCGATTAAATAAGTACCAGCTATACACTGAGGTCGATGTAATCGACTTAATCTCTTCCCCCAAATTTCAGACCTTGTGCTTTCAGTAGAAAGAATTATTATTATTATTATTATTATTATTATTATTATTATTATTATTATTATTATTATTATTATTATTATTATTATTATTATTATTTTAATATTGGCTTTTAGCGCTTTACTATTCAATATTCTTTTTTATTATCTAATATTTTCGAATTCAGCATTTTAGCATATCAAATGAATATTTAGTGCTTAGCATATTGTGTGTAGTGTTTCTGCATTAAAATCTTTTTTTTTAGATTTTATTTTAGAATGGAATATTTAGTATTTCTAGTTTGTATTTTAGTATCAGCACTTTCATTCATCATCACCATCATCATCATCACCACCCCCTCATTTCATACCCCCATCCTCACCATCACGCCACCACTATTACCAATATTATTGTATACATTTATTAGCAATTATTATTAGTATGAATGTAATTATACTAATATATATACACACACACGCACTCCCACATATACGCGCATATACACTTACACACTTGTCCACACTCACACCCATGCACACATGCGCTCCCACGCGCGGATACATATTTAAATAAAACAATATATAACCAAAATTGTGTCTCTCAAGTGAATCATATAAAACTGATAGCGAAAACAAAAAAATGAACGCAAACTAATTCGATAAATAGCCTCGTTGTCAACTGAACGTCACAAGTTAATGAATTTCGTTGTGAAGAGATTGAAAACAAAAATAAAAAGCAAACTATTCTTATTCAACGAAAACACAAAATGAAAACCAATAAATTGAATAGTTTTGTGTCAATAACAATCAGGTGATAAACTGATACAATATTGTTTAATGAAAAACCAAAAGGTAAATTGATTTTACTGTGACAGATCGACTGTTAATTAATATCGTTACTGGAAATGAATACCTCAATAATTTGGAAGAAAACCACACAAAAATAACATTACAAAAGAGACTTTACAGAATTTAATAACTCTAAGTCAATTCTGTAACATTTAAGTTGTAATAATTGTATAAAAAATGTACATTAGTTCACTAAATATATAAATATTTATATCAGTTCTCAGACCATTAGACAACTATCAGATTAAAAGGAGATAAAAAAAAAGAGTACAATTGAATTACCAAAAATAGACAAAATTAAAAAAAAATGCAGACAAAATAACGAAAAAGAAATTTTGAAATTAATTAGAAAAGTGTTTCGAAATAATCAGAGATAAAAAAAACCAGTAAATTTATTTGTGATTTGGAGTTGCGTTCCCTGCCCTACCTTGATTAGATTTCAGTTTTGATTTAATGAATTCTTCTCTTCCCAATGTGGCGAGAGGTTTTAGTAATTATATCTTCATGATTCGCCACATCATGTTTGTTAGCCACAAGTTTATCAGTATTTTTAATGCGAAGTGTGTGTGTGTGTGTGTGTGTGTGTGTGTGTGTGTGTGTGTGAGTGAGTGTTTTTCCCTCACCACCACTTGACAACTGGTGTTAGTGTGTCTACGTTCCCGTAACTTAGCAGTTCGCCAAACTGAATAGACAGAATAAGTACCAGGCTTTAAAAAATGTACTGGAGTCGATTCATTCGACAAAAAACTTCGTCGAGGCGGTGCCCCAGCATGGCCTCAGTCTAATGAATGAAACAACTAAAAGATAAAAGCTATCCAGGTACCTTACCTTTCTATAGTCTTAATTGCATATTCTGTGTCTTTTGCTTGTTTTGCTCTCACTTGATTCCATCCAAGAACCATCCGTTCAACTAAAGTTTCTTTTGCTGGGGAGCAAACTGTTGATGCGTGTGTGGGCATCCAGCTATGAAAACCAAAATCGGAATATCTACTAAGTAAATTCATTTTATAAAATTCAATCCTAATGTCTTCAAATCCCCCCTTCCGCTTTTTTTTTCATCGTAGGTCACGAACGATAGCCATTATGTATTTCTCTTTAGTCTTTAGGCACTTGAGAATTTTTGTGATCATTACTTAATTCTTGTTTTTCGTTATTTACACATTTTTATGATTTATTAAATTCAGCGCTACCTGGGGAAGCCAAAATCTGAATCGCTAATCCGGTTATAATTTTAAGCCAGTGCAGTGATCTCATATTCACCATTAATTTACTTGACAACGTCACCACAGCACAATCTCCTTCCCCGTAAATATCAGACCTAATCTAAGTGTTTGATAATATTCATAGACACTTTTAGCCATCTGAGTCCTAGCATGAAGATCACTGGTGAAAAGTGACCAATCCAAGAGACATGACTCCAGTGGGTTTGAAAACCAGCCTTGTTCTAGATTTTTGGCCTGTTTGCCTCTTTCTTATGACTCTTTTTTTTTTTATCTATAAATTATGGTTTTTACATCTCTGAGATCCATAAAACGAATGTGGCGTCTTCAGGTTTCCAGTCGCAAAGAGCCTAATTTTTATAACTTTCTATTCAACGATGTTATTCTGTCCTGATGCTATGGCGAAAGAGGTTATGTGGTGGAAGAGGCTGAAAGGATTCAGGAAAGACATCTTCGGTTAAGCTTTCATCGATATTTTAAGTTGTAGTTAGAAAGGAAAGCGCTATTTTCCATTGAATCTGTGAAAAGATGGGTGACTGTGGAAAATATGGGTGGGCTGAATGGCCCTACTCTAAAGCATGATTGAGAACAACAGTTAGGCGGGGATCCTTGCCAATGGGGCTCAGGGTAATCTGTGAGGATCCTTGTTTGGCCTTTTTAGGAGGTTTTCTTGTATCAGTAGGACGTGTTCATAGACTACTTTGTATACTTTCATCTCATTTCGCTGTCATTTCTATTATTTTTCTTTCATAGTGAGCGATGTCATGGCCGGTACGAATAACAATGGAGATAAGCTATCACCTTTGATTATTTCACGTCTGATGTTCACTTTTCCGAGTTTTTGCTTTCCTCCAAAGAATTCAGGATTTCAATGTTTCATGCTTTTATTAAGCATTTTCTCCATAGTTTTTTTTCCTATTCCAAACATGCTCATTGTTTTACTAATCCAACCGTGAGGTGCCATGTCATATGTTCTTTTGTAATCTAGACATGCTAAATTCAGTCCCGTTAATCTGCGTCTACAATTTCTAATTATCATTTTAGCAACTATCAAGTGATCCTTGGTTTCCCAATTCTGTTTTCTGCATCCTTTCTGTTCATCTGGAAGTAGATTGTTACTTCCAGGTGGTTGTATAACTCTTCCGCCAAGACACTAGTCATAAGCTTCCACATTAGTGGAAAACAGGTTATAGGTTAAGTTTCCTTTCAAGGGATCCTTGAGGCATAGGAGCGTTCGTCCACTTGTTATCCAAGCTGGGATGTGAGTTTGCTGCAGGCAGTCACCCAGTGCGCAGCAATCCTTTCATGCAACTGTGTAAAATTCTTCAGCCAATAGCCTCGTACACCACCCGGGCCTGGTCCTTACCAATTTGCTATTTTTTTAACTTCTGTCTCATTGTATATAGATTGATTCTGATGTCATTTTGTCTTTATTCAGTTACAAGTTGTCTTTACACCCTTGTTAGCCACTCCGCGCTTTCTTTACATCTCGCCGGCCTTTTTCACAGACTTCCTCAAAATTCTTTACTTTCTTCCGCTTCTGGAATCAGTTCCTGGTGTTGATAACCCTCTATTTCTTCAAACAGACGCCTTCTATTTGACTGGAATAGTCTATTATTCTGTTCAAAACCTTAGCATGTAGCATCGTATCTTTTTAATTTGGCCTTTTATGCTGTCACCTTTTGTGTCAATTCTTCACGTACTGTTGTATGTTTCCCCGCTTTCTGCTAACCTGTCCTGACCATTCGATTTTCTGATTACTACCTTATTCTTGAGCTCTCCTCTCACTATCCTGTTCAATCGCCCCTGTGTCTTTTCCAGCTTCATTCGTATTCTCTTCCTCGAGTTTGGTTCTTTCTTTTCATTTACTTTTATAGCTTCAGTTTTTCGCTTGTAGCCTACTATGTTAGCTACGCCTTGATGATGATGATGATGATGATGATGATGATGATGACGACGACGACGACGACGACGACGACGACGACGACGACGACGACGACGACGACGACGACAACAGCAACAATCAAACATTGAATGAGGAGGGGAAGGATAAGAAGAGAATGTTATCGCAGGGTAAGGGCAACCACCCAGGTGTTGACAGCTTCGATCTTGTTCCGTCCATTTAATTTCGACGTAAGGATCAGTCTCAGTCTCTGCAAGTACTCCACCTCAAATTTTTCTGTCATTTCTTTCTCCTATTATTATTATTATTATTATTATTATTATTATTATTATTATTATTATTCAGTAGTTTTATTTTTATAACGTGCTTTCACTTCACTACCGAGCGCAGCTCTGTGCGCCTTGGGTATGTGCTGTGGTTTGCTGTGGTGCTCTTATGTTTACTGTATTGAAAGTGTTTTGCGTAGAATGTGTGCAGTACCCAGTAGTGCAATTTTCTGTATGTTATATATATTTGTAAGTCCTGGTGTTTTTGTTATGTATTTGTCTGAATATTTTTTTATTATACCTAAGGCACCTACTATGATAGGAATTGTTTCTGTTTTTAGATTCCACATTCGAGTTATCTCTATTTCCAGGTCTTTGTATTTTGAAAGTTTTTCCATTTCTTTTAGAGAAACGTTGTCATCTGCTGGTATTGATACATCAATTAGAAAGCATTTTTTTTCTTCATGATCTTTGACGACTATATCTGGTCTATTTGCCTTAATTTCTCTATCTGTGTGTATTGGCATATCCCAGAGTATGGTTGCTTTCTCGTTTTCTGTGACCTTTTCTGGCGTGTGTTTATACCATCTTTTTTCTGTTGCTATTCCATAATGTTGGCATAGCTTCCAGTGTATATAGGTCCCAGCTCTGTCGTGTCTGTGAATATATTCCTTCTTAGCCAGGACTGGGCAGCCAGAGATAATATGATTTATTGTTTCTTGTCGATCTCCACATATTCTACAGTTACTTGTTATATTTCTTTTCATTATGTGTTTTTGGTAATTTCTGGTGGGGAGACTTTGGTCTTGTGCAGCAATTAAAAATCCTTCAGTCTCTGCTTTGAGTCCTGAGCTTCTCAGCCATTGCTGGGATGTTTCTCTGTCTATTTCTTTCGCATTTAGTTTAGCCCAGTATTTACCATGTAGGGGCTTTTCTTGCCATCGTTTTATCATGGTCCGTTGCTGTTCTAGTTTTAGTTTGGATTTCATTTGTTTTATAGCTTTTGTTGTTTCTTCTTCTTCTTCGTATTTGTTAGGTAGATTGATTTCTTGTTTGTATTTGTCAGCTTCCTTAAATACTGAAAACAGTTTTTTGTTTTGCTCGTGTTTTGTGGCTATTTGTATTAGTTTCCCTTGCTTCTGGAGTAGGTATTTTTGCAGTCCTATGGTGGTTATTTTATAATAGTTTTCTAGCTGTATAAGACCCCTGCCACCTTCTGTGCGTTGTATATATAGCCTTTCTATGTCAGATTTTGGGTGGTGCATCCTATATCCTGTCATTATTTTTCTTGTTTTCCTGTCTATTTTACATAGTTCGTTTAGTGTCCAGTTAAGGATGTTGTAGCTGTAGCTTATAACTGGGACAGCTAAAGTGTTGATACCCATTATCTTGTTTTTAGCATTGAGCTCTGTTTTTAGTATTGATCTAACTTGTCTATAGTACTCTTTCTTTATTTTTTCTTTCATTTGTGTATGTTGTATCCTATCTAGTTCATTGACTCCTAAATACTTATATGGTTGGCTTTCGTCTAGTTCTCTTATTTCATTGGCTTTATCTAGTGTTATATTGCTACTTTTAACTAATTTTCCTCTTTTCAGGGTTGCTTTGGCACATTTTTCTAATCCGAATTTCATTT
>NC_142931.1:3489793-3492293 GCF_046866305.1 Octopus bimaculoides
GCATGTGCTGTGGTTTGCTGTGGTGCTCTTATGGTTACTGTATTGAAAGTGTTTTGCGTAGGATGTGTGCAGTGCCCAGTATTGTAATTTTCTGTATGTTATATATATTTGTAATATATATAACATAATATCATCATCATCATCATCATTATTATTATTATTATTATTATTATTATTATTATTATTATTATTATTATTATTATTATCATTATTATTATTAAGGGTGCCACAAAATTTTCAGATCGTCATACAGGCAATAACCCGGAAATATAAGAAGTTACAGAAAAAAAGTTAATCTCTGAATTCAGAGCTAAATTTCTGTTGTGTCTGCATTGCTATTTCGATGTAGCAAATATATTATAGAAATAAATGGTCGACACAGAGGGAAGTATTGAGTTGGTATTGTGAAGAAAGCCTGATAAATGGTGGAGAAGGTAGAGTGGGGGTGGGGTAGGAGTGAAAGGGATGAACACTGCAAGTTATAGAAAAATAAGCTGGAGAGTAAAATATCGATGAAAGGGGGGAGGGGACAGACAGGAAAAATAGTTTAGGAAAGTAGAAAAAAGTGGTTCATTGTTGTTTTGGTAGATAACCGAATTTCCTAAATATATAGATAGAAGAAAAAAATTGTATAAATGAATGAATAAGTAAATAAATAAATGATGATGATGATGATGATGATGATGATGATGATGATGATGATCGTGGTGGTGGTGGTGGTGGTGGTGGTGATGGTTGTGGTGATGATGATAAAATAATAACAACAACAATAATAATAATAATAATAATAATATTAATAATAATAATAATAATAATAATAATAATAATAATAATAATAATAATAATAATAATAAGAAGAAGAAGAAGAAGAAGAAGAAGAAGAAGAAGAAGAAGAAGAAGAACAACAACAACAACAACAACAACGACGACGACGACGACGACGAGGGCTCAAAAATATGAAAAACTGAAAAATTAGGAATATGTATTGGAAAAGGAAAAGGTGGAAGAATATGAGGGAAATGTGTGACTGTAAGAATAGGAAATATGTGACTGTGTGCATATGTGTGACTATAACAAGAGAAAATAGTTCATTGCTCTCGTTACAGTCACATATGTATACACCGTATCCGTTTGGCAGGCCTAAGCAAATAAAACTGTTGGAATCTATAAACAAATGCTTGTGTTCTTATTAGAACGATTGGTCCGGTAGTGACGCTTTGACTGAGGAGGCAGAGAACAAGGTCGAAACACATCGGAGTCTCAAAGTCTCTCCTAAACCGGTGAATCGCCATGTTTTATGAACACACATCGTTTAAAGGGAATGATGGGGGTGGGTTTCGATTAAGGAGAACAACAACGATTAGCATATTCACGCAAGAATCTAGCAGAACATGTTCAGGATGGGTATGTTCGAATTCTCGAACAATAAGATAACCCCCCCCCCCCCACACACACACACATACACACACACACAAAATTACATACTTGAAGTCAGTGTTGGCAGAACTTAAATCAGCTCGCATATACACGTTCACTTTACTAAATTTGTACTCGAGCTAAGCCCGAACAGCCCGAGTGCCGGAGTCGCCACTGATATATATATGGAAATATTTTACACTCAAACGCATAATAATAACACTGGATAGCATATCTCATCCTTATATTGCAGAAAAATTTGTTAGCAGCAAGCCTTGAGACATTCCTGCGATTAACGGTTTTAGTGCTTTACCTTTAAGCTAAACTCCCTACTAAAAAATTCTTCTGCAATTTTTGAACTTATAAATATAGCTTTCTTATAGACGCTATATGTGAAATTACGATGTATGTAAACAAAGTCTGCCTTTTTAGAAGCGTTGAGATGTATTGAAATATGTGTGTGCGTGTGCGTGTGCGTATGTGTGTGTGTGTGTGTGTGTGTGTATGTGTCAAAAACGAAATATATATATATATATATATATATATATATATATATATATATATATAGATAGATAGATAGATAGATAGATAGATAGATAGATAGACAGATAGATATTTTTATATATATATATATATATATATATATAAAAGGTTAAGAAGGGTATTGGATTTAACCAAACCCAAAGATACAGGTAATACCGAGTAAGTGCTGTATACCGACTAGTTATGCCCCATTCGTTGTATAAACAGGATTGGGGATTATAAGTCGTGTATTAGCGTGTGTATGTATAAATAGAGAAAAGGATAAAGAGAACAATGGCAAAGTTAGAAATATATTTTATGGATAGAGTCTTACAGCTGTTTCAGGGAAAATCCACTGTATCCCTTCATCGGAGAATAGTCTCCGATGAAGGGATGCATTGGATTTTCCTTGAAACAGCTGTAAGACTCTATCCATAAAATATATTTCTAACTTTGCCATTGTTCTCTTTATCCTTTTCTCTCTCTCTCTCTCTCTCTCTCTCTCTCTCTCTATATATATATATATATATATATATATATATATATATATATATATATATAT
>NC_142931.1:3497293-3514793 GCF_046866305.1 Octopus bimaculoides
TCTGTTGAGGATCGCAACAGTGATCAGTGCTCAGTATAGCGTAATACCGTTTGAAAAGTTATGGTTGCAAAGAAAGCAAATACTGAGGGATCGAAAGGTGATTTATTGATGCATTACAAAACCCGTCTTCATACTGCTGCCACGATACCCCAAAACATTCAACATATTGAAACATCTTCCATGTAATCCTGATCTTGCTCTCCTTTCAACTGTCGTCTGCTTCTTCTACTCAAAGATCTTAAGAGATCGCCGATTTACCCCGATCCAGAAGGCAATGGAAGTAGTGCACGCATGGCTGATCTCTCAGTTGGAAAGATCTTTCCGAGAGCATAAAGATGCACAAAGATAGACCAAGGTGGATTAAGACGGATTGACTGTGGTGAAGATTAAAGGAGAACAAGTTGAAGAATGATGTAGTATTTTTTAAAAAACTAATAATTGATAAAAATGAGATCCCTCAATGCTGTTGTTTGAAACAGAGATAAATGCAGTCGTTTACAGTAATAAGAAGGACAACTTAATGTAGCAAGATCAAATCTGAACCGTGTTGAGTCAAGAAACACCACCCCCGCAACTCTTGTGCCACTACTTTCATAAACAACAGGAAAAATATTATAAATGCGTCACTGGTACGAACGCACGCGTGCACACACACACACACAGAGGAGGAGGAGAGAAGGGAGGAGGAGAGAGAGGGAGGAGAGAGAGGGAGGAGAGAGAGAGAGGGAGAAGCGAGAGGGAGAAGAGAGAGGGAGAAGAGAGAGGGAGAAGAGAGAGGGAGAAGAGAGAGGGAGAAGAGAGGGAGGAGAGAGAGGAGGAGGAGAAGGAGAGAAGGGGAGGAGGAGAGAAGGGGAAGAGAGAGAGAGGGAGAAAGTTAGGGAGAAGTGTAGCGATATGTAAATACAAAGACAAAGACACATGAATGACTTTTAATCTTCGCTGTTCTGCTAGTTCTTCAGGCTGACGGGTGGCGCTTGAAGTTGCAGCGAATTTCATTTTGGCAATAAATTTGACTTTACTCTTGGTATTGAGTCGCCTCATCGTTATATGTCCAGATAAGTTAATTTTAACTTTAAGATAATTACTTTATATTAACACACACACACACACACACACACACACACACACACACACACACACACACACACAAACACACACACAAGGCTGATGATTGATAAGAGGACAGAAAAACTGAATTCTTTACTATAAAACCATTTTGCAGAGAGACAGAAAGGAGACGCGAATCACTATTAACATCCAACTTTAAGTGAACCTCTTCTGCATCAGAAGGTCGCAAACCACCGTTAATCGTCTCAGATCTAAATAGATCATTGCGTTACACATGAGGGTTTATTCTCTAGAAGATCACATTCCCGAAACTCTAAAAGCCATCAACTCAGCCTGTTGTGTCAGGATAAGTCTGACAACGTGCAGGGAACAAAGTTCATCTGACAATGACACACAGCATCCCCCCCCCCCCGCCGTTTTCTTCATTTTCTCTTTACAAAAGCAATAACTAACCAGTCTTCAGAATCAGACACCTTACCATTCTTATTTCCTTCACATTCGATTAGGTGAAAGTCCTTTTGTAAGGATTCGAGGGCCCCCAAAAGAGAATCTCTCTGGAAAACCTTCTCAGCGTTCACACTAAGATTCTCATCTAGTATAAAATCGGTATTTCCACCTTCCTACAAAGATCCAAGACATGAACTAGAAACGGTCAACATATTAAGACTCTGGAAGCTTTTAGCAGTATTCCCCGTCCGTTTCAGATCACGCACTTTAAATGCTCCATCGAGCCAACAACACCAGCGGCATTGAATCCACTTTATACAGATATAAAATGAAGATGGCTTCAGTCACATGTCCTCCATTGGATCCTCTACGACCAGATCCTTTATAATCGACGATAATGTGAAATACATTTGTTGTTTAAAATATTTATTTGAAGAGAAGCATCAAAGTTTCAAAAGAAGGTAATCTGATTGATCGCCAATAATATTGGAGATCAATATTTTATGGAGATAGCTAATATAAAGGAGAGAAGTATCCAGCACTGCCAGGAGAGCAAGTAAAACTGATTCTGCCCCAAAGATATTCCTTCCTTTTCAATCTGCAGCAACCGAAGCAGGACATCAAGGTTTATAGTAAATAGTGATCAAATGATTCACGTTTAATGGTGATGATGATTATGGTTATGGAGGAAGAGGAGGAAGAGGAAGGGGAGGAGGATATCGCCAGATTCCAAAAACAACCATTAGTAAGTATCATAGCGCCTTGCGAGAAAACTAGGGCTTGTGATGTTGATGTTCTTTGCAGAACAGTACCAAAAAAGATTTTTAAAATCTTTCTTTTCATTATTTCCCCTGGCACCGAATTATGAGGATCCGATTCCAGAGAGTAAAGAGATATAAACTTCAGTTACTGACTCGGGTAGCAAAGAAATGAAAGCTGCTGCTCTAATCTTCAGTTGTCGACGATGAGCCAAGACATCTCGGACGGCATCGACGAACGAAGTCTTTTCTTCTCTTCCTCTCATTATTGGCTCAATTGTTTTAGCATGTGAATCGCTATCAAACGAATTCATTTGTGTCTTGGTAGCACTACTTCCGAGAACCTTGTTTAAATGATAGTCAGATACAGGCTTCCACGCTTTCACCCGATTAGCAGCTTTGGCCTTTTCTTGTTCTAGTTTCATTATCTGTGGATGGAAAAAAAATCAATGTTAAGTTTCATATATCGATACTGTGTCCCCCACTTTCTCTTTTTCACCGACGTTCTCTCTCTCTCTCTCTCTCTCTCTCTCTCTCTCTCTCTCTCTCTCTCTCTCTCTCTCTCTCTCTCTCTCTCTCTCTCTCTCTCTCTCTCTTTATCACTCACTCTCTTTGTCCTTGTCTTTCGCTCTCTCCGCGCCTCTCATTTTCATTTACTCAATGTGTAATCATTTTCTCCATTTTTCTTTTATCTTCTGTTGGTCAGTTAATTTCCTTTATTGAAGTAAAGCTACACTTTTTCTAATTTCAGAATTAAATCAAATGTTTTCCAGTTTGATGTTGTGACAGAAATCCTTTCCAAGCCTTCTCCACGCAATAAATAACGAGAGAATTTCCTTAAAATACAGCTACTCATTTAACATCACACCTGCTCCAGTTATTAAGTTGTATGTCCATCGGTGCGTATACCGGATATTATGCACTCCTAAATCTCGTATATTGATCACAATTTTGCTATAGTTTACTGAAGAAAAGATGGATTTCTCTAGCAATCTGATTGGTTGACCGGAATAAATTTCAATGGAAAAAGAAAACAGAACACCCAAGTCCTAAGAAACGAGTGAGAATCAACCCAAACTGTCATATATTGATGTAGAATTGCAAGAACTTGCCACACTTTTTGACAAAGTTGTTTATCACATAACAAACCACAAACAATGAGACCTCAGCCTACTTGTAAAAATAGGTGGATGGCTGTGTGACTTGACCAATGCAAACTGCCACTTAAAGCTATCCGGACCTTGTCAAAAGCATTCACTATACAGAGTGGAATACTAGAGAGGATTTGAATTTCTTCAAAGCGAACATCGTGAAAACTCTATCTTCTCACCTTAACATGTTCACGGGTTGCTTTGTTCTTTAATAATGATAAATCTTACAATATTAACATCATTGCCAATACCCTAAACCCCAACCCTAACTCTAAACCTAACCCTAAACCCCAACCCTAACTCTAAACCTAACCCTAAACCCCAACCCTAACTCTAAACCTAATCCTAACCCTAAATCCACATATTTCACGTCATAATTCGTCTTTGAAACCAATTAAAAGTCAGATTTACATTTTTCATCTATTTATTACTGGTTTCAATATTTGATAGCGGCCAAGCTGTGGCACCTCCTTAATGAGTTTCCAATCAATTATATTAACACCATTACTTTGTTTGTAATCTATTTTATCGATCTCGGAAGATGACAAAAGGCTGGGTCAATCAGGAGAAAAGGAAAATTCGTTTCATAGGTGAATCGGATAAACGGTTATCTGAAATATCGATGTCTGTCGTTCTCATTCCTTTCTGAGTCGAGTCGTTTCGCTTGGCTTTGAGATATACTGGGTTTTTAAAAAAAAAACAAATATAATCCGTCTTTAAAGGGAATTTTCCTGGACGAAATATCGCAGCATAAAAGCTTTTAACAACACGCATTTACTAAGTACGTGACACTGATAACGTATTTTTGTTCGCCGCACCGATTTTCGCCACGCTAATACCGACACACAAATGCATAGATACACGCATACACACTCACAAAACACACACACGTGTGCACTCACACACACACGCCCCTTCCCATAAAACTTGTGTGAGCTGCAGAATTTCTACAAACCAAAGTCCGCTGAAAAGGCTTTGATCGATGGCAGAAGGTGCTGCCACGTAGTGAGACAGAACCGGAAACCTGAAAAACATTCCAGCATCTATAACAGTGAACATAACAATGAAAACATTTATCTTTCAATGAATGAATCAGGTGAAAGAGTCCAAGAGCCCAAGAATTACCTTCATTCTTTCTTGGTAACTTTTATAAGTGCGACCACGTTTCAAAGCCCGAATCGTCTTGTTTAAATCTTGAATTTTTCTTTTGGTCAACTCATATCCACCAGATTCCCAACTCCATGGAACGTCTTCTCCCTCAGGCAGGAGCTGCCAATAAATCAATTATCTTTTAGTTAAAACAACTGAAATGTCTACTAATCAGGTCTGGAAATTATATCAATAAACTTGCCCAACATTGATCTTAATTCATCTCTCTACTCTCACAGTTCTTTCTTTAAGTTACCATTCTGTATTACCCACAGTCTCCACACTCTCCCTTACACTTGCCAAATGAAATCATTGCTTTGATTAAAGACAGCTTTTTCTCTCAAATGAAGCAAAGCAAGAAGTGCTGTTCGCCCTTCTAGCCTGATGATCAGCATTTGGCACACCAGTAATAATACGCCGCAGGATTTCAGGCAGCACTCCGACGTGTTATAAGAAATTGCTTAACATTTACCTAAAACTAAAATAGATGTGAGTGGAAGCGTACGGCTTAATGGTTAGTGTGTAGGGCGTTGGCCTCATGATCATAAGGTTGTAATTTCGATTCGTGGACTGGACGACGCGTTGTGTTCCTGAGCAAAAACATTTCATTTCACGTTGCTGCAATGCATTCATCTGGCAAAGGTGAGTCACCCTACGACGGACCAGCGTTCAATCCAGTGGGGAACCGGAAAACCAATCCGTATAAGTCCGCAGGGTTCGAGCGAGAAGGATGCTTTTAAAATAGACGTAAATAAGTGACACTACAATAACAAGAATATTAAGGACATTAAAATTTGGAAAGGTTCGGCTACCAATATTCGCCATCGCTGTCCAAGTGTATTGTTTATGGGACACGAGAGAAGAACCAGCTTTAGTGCATAGCCAAATACTTATCAGATGGATGAAAAGAAATGCCAAGTAGAAATTAAAATGGATTGTCGCTAAACATATCATTAAATTAGTTGTGGTGATATTCTGAGATGCTCTGCGGGTTTTTATAGATAGAGAATTATCTCCCTTGCCGGACATTGTTAACAGCGCATAACAGGAACCGGGAGAGGATATAAATGGTGGCCTGGAATGTGTGGGGAGGAGTTACTGGTGTGAGATTCCCCGTGGTGTATCAGAACCTGGACATAGACAAGCGTCTTTCATAGTGTTAAGCTTTCTTCCACGGACAATATAACCCGGGTAAAAGTCATGCAGGTTGTTACTCTTTGACGTGAATCCACTCCTACCAGCTAAGAAAACATTCCAGTTTCAATACCAGCAGGAAATGAGTAAAACATTTAAAGTGGGGAATGATAACACGTGAAGGATGTATTGCATTATGAGAATGTCCACTGTTTATGTTGCTTTCACAGACTCATAACTGAAATACGAATAGAATGATTAGTTGTTGAGTGACTTTTTCGACTCCTGGGATATTGAGCAGGCTATCAAAGTGATTGGCAAATCTATCAAGGATCTCCAACTTTTCCTGGAGTACCGATTTACCGTCAAGAGCTATGAGTTTTGTTGTGCTTCTTCTCTGTGAGCCATATACTTCTCGAAGTCCTGAAGAAAACGCTTTCGTCTTTATCAGCTCTTCACCTTTGGCCTCCCATTAATCTGATTTCAGATTTCTAGTATATTGTTGCAGCTTCCATTTTGCTTCCACTAATTTTCCTGTTTTACCTTGTGTTGTAATTTAGCTGCCTTGCCTATGCAAAGTTCCCTTCCTTTGGCAGGGTCTGTAGTTGGATGTCGTTGTTGTTGAACCAATCTTGATGTTTTTTCACCAGTTGCCTAGGATTCGTTGAGCACCTTAGATGTCTATGTATGCATTATTAATCGACTTCACAAAAGCTTTCAACTCAGTCTCCTGCGATGGCTTTGGATTGTTCTTTGAAAACAGAAATGTCCTCGAAGGTCCATCAAATTGATTAGGTTCCTGCATGAAGGAATGCAGGCATTTATAGTATAAAGTAGCAACACCTCAAGCGAGATTTTGGTGACAAATGGAATTAAACAAAGGTGCGTACTTGCTGCACACTGTTTTCTCTCTATCTTGCAGTAGTGTTGGCAGTTCCTTCGAAGAAGTTGGAGGGGGGGTTATTTACATAGAGACGCAGCCTGATGCTAATCTATTCAATATCACGCAGTACAAAGCAAAGACACACACTACGAAGATCCTAGTGCGAGAGATGTTCGTTGATGATAATGCGCTGAATATCTTTAGTGCTGAAGATATGCAGAAACTGGAAGAATAACTTTGCCAGAACTGCGCAACAGTGCTGCTAAAAGGTCAACATCAGAAAAACCGAATGCCTTTCCCAAAAGGTAGAGAACCTACCTGCCCCTATAACAGAAGATAACATCACTATTAGACGTGAAGGGCTGGTCCAGTGCAAAACATTCAAAGGCCTGAGCATCGACCATTTCTGGAAATCACATAGAAAACATGCAGAACAGTGCTTCAATTGGCAGGCTACAGGTGACATGTTTTCATCCGGGTTCAAATGTAAGGTATATCAGTCTATAGTGCTTTCTTCCCAGTTGTACAGAGCTAAAACCTGGACAGTCTATAAAGCTTAAGTAGACAAGTTACATACATATAGGATGAGGCAGCTACAATGCGTTATGAATATCATTCTGTGTAGCTCCTAATGTTAGAAACCATTATTGTTGGGAATAATCCGTAGAGAGGGTGTATATCTTCATTATTATTTGTGTTTAGGAAGTGAGTCTTTACTATTGCGCTGGCAGTAGGTAGTGGAGGGGAAGTAACTCTTCGCCAAATAGAATTCCTGAAATGTCATCCATTTTGAAATGGAATTGTTTCGCTTCATTTATGTCTACAAACTTTCTGAAAAGCATTTTTCAATGAATGTGAAAAGTAAACAGTTAGGTCCAGCGTTCGCAAGCTCTGCTTGAGTGGGATTCAAAGCGGTCAGGGTGAGGAGTTCTAGTCGGTGGACCTGAGGTTTTTGGACGGAATGTTTAGTTACAAGGTTTAAGATTGGCAAGAGGATGTAAGATGGCTGTTACGGTGAAAACGGGCATTTATGAGATACAGCTGGCTAATTCAGTGGAGCAGTAACTACTACAGCAGTGATCAGAGAGAGACATGGAGAGACACATAGACAGACAGACAGACAGACAGACAGAGACAGACAGACAGAGACAGACAGAAAGATAGACAGAGACAGAGAGGGGAGAGAGAGACACATGGAGAGAAAGAGAGAGTGTGACAGAGAAAGAAAAAGAGTGGCAGAGAAAGAGAAAGATAGAGAGAGTGAGTGAGAGGGAGAAAGAAGGAGAGTGAGAGGGAGAGAGAAGGAGAGTGAGAGGGGGAGAGAGAGAGGGGGAGGGAGTATGCTGTACTTTGGTCGGAGGCTACTGGTTTCGTACGAAGTTCACACTAAACTTTCTCTCCGTTACTTTACGATTAATTAAAAATGTTGATTATAGTTCGGGAAAAAGAAAAGAGCTTTTTCATTATTGTTGTTGAATGCTGAGCTGATTGATCAGGACATCACGCATTTCAGACTGTAGCAACACTGCCCTCCTATTCAGGAATAATAGTTAGGGGCTGTTTAATTAGCAAAGCTAACTTAATGAAATTAAGAAATCGTTGCAGATGACAACTTACATTTTCCATCTCAGTCACAGATGGATCATTTTTTTCTTCTTCTTTCTTTTCACTTGACATCGAAATCTATCAACAATTGAGATAATAAATATAAGAATTACATCTCTCTTACGCTTGCGCCTATATATATATATATATATATATATATATATATATATATCGCGCATATATATATATATATATATATATATATATATATATATATATATATATATATATATATATATATATATATATATATATATATATATATATATATATATATATATATATATATATATATATATATATATATATATATATATATATATATATATATATATATATATATATATATATATATATATATATATATATATATATATATATATATATATATATATATATATAGGCGCAAGCGTAGCTGTGTGGTAAGTAGCTTGCTTATCAACCACATGGTTCCGGGTTCAGTCTCACTGCGTGTCAACTTAAGCAAGTGTTTTCTTCTATAGACTCGGGCCGACCAAAGCCTTGTGAGTGGATTTGGTAGACAGAAACTGGAAGAAGCCGGTCGTATACACACACACACACACACACACACACACACACACAAATGTATATATACGACGGGCTTCTTTCAGTTTCCGTCTACCAAATCCATTCACGAGCCTTTGGTCGGCCCGAGGCTATAGTAGAAGACATTTTCCCAAGGTGCTTTGCAGTGTGACTGAACCCGGAACCATGCTGTTGGTTAATATATGTATATATATATATGTATTTATATTTATATATATTATTTGTACATGTAGATTATGTTCTCGCAGCATGTTTGGATGCTTAAACATACAAACGCGTGCGCGCTAGTACATATATAAAGATCGATCGATCGATCGATCGATCGATCGATCGATAGACAGACAAATATACAACCAAACTTTGTATGTCAAATTTTGGCACTAGGCCAGCAATTTTGGGAGAGAGTATGAATCGTTTACATCGAACCCCAGTGTCCAGCTTGGCACCTATTCTATCGACTCGAAATGAATAAAAGGAAAATTCCACTATGGTGGAATTAGAACTCAGAATGCAAAGACAGACGAAATTCTGCTAAGCATTTATTTGGTATGTATTTAGTTCCGTGATCGAGGAATCTATGAAGACATGGTGCTAAAGAAGATCGGTTTAAGAAAAAATATGTAAAAAATAGAAAGTATGCTTGAAGAAAAGTCGTTTAAAAGTCGGTCGATTCATTTAAGACGTTTTTCATTTCCTTGTGAGTTGTTTCCAAATGTAACAAATTTTAAAGTAACTTGCTACTAACCGCCGAGCTTATGTGCTAGATATTGAAAACTAGTCAGGCATGAAATAGTATATCTAATCTAATCTAGCGTCAAATGCACAGTCTTTCCACTTCGCTAATTTACCTGAATATAATTGAAGTTTTAAAATTGCTTCTTTTAACTCTGAAACGACACCCAACACGAACTGAAGGTAATTAGAAGGAAAAAGAAGAGAAAAAAACTTGATAGTTTACACAGTTTCCATAAGCTACAGACACACACACACACACACATTAATATATATATATATATATGTATATATATATATATATATATATATATATATATATATATATATATATATATATATATATATATATATATATATGTGTGTGTGTGTGTGTGTGTGTGTATACTTGGGCGTTATGGAATAGGAATGGTGAACAGCAATGGGTTGCATCTGCTACAAATGATCTCCGAGCTAGGCTTGATTGTTGGGAATACTTTCTTTCATCTTAAGTTGAAGCATAAAGTTACCTGGATTCACCCAAGATCAAAGCAAGGTCACATGATTGACTTTTTATTAACTCGGAAAGCTGACTTACAAGATTTGTGCAATCTCAGAGTATTGCGAGGTGCTGATTGTGATACTGATCACAAAATGGTTAGGGCCAAGTTCAAGTTCAGGGTCTGTAAGAAGATTTTTAGTGCAGGTGTACGAGTGCCAAGGAAAATTGATGCAGAGCAACTGAAACGATCACAAGTTTTGCAGTTGTTTCAGAAGAGATGCAGCAATGTTTATTTTGAAGGTTCGTGGCAACCTTTTTCCGTGATGGAATATATAAAATGGGATCAGAAGTGTTAGGTTTTAAGAGGAGAGAGCACCGAGACTGGTTTGATTCCAATGATACAACAAAGAGGTCCACTCATGAAAAGCTCCTTGACCCAAACGTTAAGAACAAAGTGCAGCTAGAAAAGTTGTACAAGTCTCCGAAAGCAGACTTGCACAAAGAACTTAGGAGACTTAAAGACACTTGGTGGAGAAATTTGTCTGAGGAAGTACAGACAGCCTATGGTAAGAAGGACATTAGAAGTTTCTATAGTTTATTGCGGCGAGCTTTTGGACCCCAATCTTCATCATATATTCCCTTGCAGTCGAAAGATGTACATGAGATTATTAAAGATCCTCCTGGAATAATGAATAGATGGAGAGAACGCTTTGCAGATCTTTTCCACAATCCATCTGTAATGAACATGGATATCATAAACAACATTCCGCAAAGAGAGATAGTGCAACACATGGATGACACACCTTCCATTGAAAAAGTAAATCTGGCATTATGTAAACCGAGATCAGGTAAAGCTCCTGGATAGGATGGTATTCCAGTTGAAATCCTGAAAGCAGGTGGGGATCATATTTCATCTGAAATTCATAACCTGATAACTCGAGTTTGGAATGTATCTTCTGTGCCACAAGAATGGATAAATGGCATTTTAATCTCTGTATACTAGGGTAAGGGCCCGAAAGCGGTGTGTGGTAATTCTAGAAGGATAACTCTTCCGGCACAAACCGAAAAGATACTTTCAAGGATCATGTTAGATCGTCTTGTTGAGAATTTGTGTCCGCATGTGATTCCTGAAGAACAGTGTGGTTCCAGACCTGAGCGAAGAACAATGGACATGATGTTTTCTGTGAGGCAGGTTCAAGAGAAACGCTTAGAGGAACAAATGCCACTATACCAGGTCTTCATAGATTTAGTTAAGGTATTTGACTTTGTAAACAGTAAGGCACTATGGATTGTTTTGTGTAAATTTGGTTGCCCAACACATTTTGTGAGCATTTTTAAGGAACTACACAGAAACATGAAAGCTCAGGTAGTCTTTTATGGTGCGCTATCTCATGAATTTTCGGTGGACAACGGTGTCAAACAGGGAGATATTCTTGTCCCTACACTTTTCTCTGTTTATTTTGCTGTATTACTTTAGTATGCTTTCAAGGATTGCAACAGGAGAATCGGAATCAACTTTCGGATATCTGGTCATATTTTTAATTTGACCGGTTTAACTGCAAAGCAAAGATTTTCGAAATACTTGTCGGAGAATTACTTTACGCTGATGCTGCTGATTTGTTGGCACACTCAGAGGGGAATATGCAACATATAAGGGACAGATTTTCCACTGCATGTGTACATCTGATC
The DNA here is from genome assembly GCF_046866305.1 of Octopus bimaculoides. Taxonomy (NCBI): domain Eukaryota; kingdom Metazoa; phylum Mollusca; class Cephalopoda; order Octopoda; family Octopodidae; genus Octopus; species Octopus bimaculoides. The sequence goes on from NC_142931.1 coordinate 3,508,958, forward strand.
TGAAACCCTACAAAATTCGCAGACAATCTGAAATGGCTAAACTCTTTCACACCAAAACATTGACTCTTTTAAATTTATTTGGATCGAAACAAGTCAATGGATGACATTCGTTCCCCGCCCCACTCAGCACCCCAACCACCACCACCGCACCCCATCACCACTACCCTCTTAAATAACCAAAGCTTTCTGTATTGATTCTATATTTAAGGTATGAGGAATTATGTACATAATTTACATTTGAAATCTCTGTATCTATATCTATCTATATCATACTTATACACGCGCGCGCACGCGTACGCATATATACACATATATATATATACATATATATATATATATATATATATATATATATATATATATATATATATATATATATATATATATATATATATATATATATATATATTATCTTTATGTGTAAATCTCTTTACCTATCTCTATATCTATATATGATCTATATATAATCTATAAAATAGGTGATGTACTTGAATTATCATCAGTATAACCATTTATGGCAAATTCCAAATCCCCACTTCTCCCTTCTGCTATCTCCATCTTTTATCAACATTGTTTAAATACTTCAAAAACGTGTTTTTAAACAAACCTTTAAGTATTACCAATCTCTTTTGTAGATTGTTAAAGACACTGGCTCAAGTCTCCGGTCTGAAATTTACTTCCTTCTTCGTCTTTTTTCTCGTAAGACCTGAAAAATATAAAGTGTCATGGCCGTTGATTTTCCCTCCCAGGGTAAATCTTTATGACTTAAATATAACGAGGAAAATATTTTTAGAGAAATTTTTGCAGGGGAAGTAACTTTTGCAATAAATAGTTTCTGAAGGAGTTGTTTACCTTGAATATTCCCTTAAAACTATAATATTGTACATATTTGGTAGTTTTAATCGGTTAACAACCATTAAAGTAACTCAAGCCGTAAGAGTTTCGTGTATTACACTTAATCACTTTTGATAAATGCTGTGCACGAAATTCTCCATCCTTGAGTAACTCTTGTAACTTTCTGCCGGTTAAAAATATTAAAGAAATGTACATGTATGCTAGTGAATGATGATATTTTTCCTTAATCGAAATGGACAAAGCTATAAATATGATGATTATATTTCATATTATTATATGAGTATCAAACCATGGAGATATATTTTACCTGGGAAGTATTCTTGCGAATATTAAATATAAGCGAAATGGATGGTTGTAGAAATGATGTCACATGTTACAATTAGGACTGTTGTGATGACGTCACAAACATACTGGACAAATTTCATTATAAATATTTGGCCGGGTGAAACAAAAAGTTTATCTAGGTTTAACGAGAAAAGAGTAAAATCTGTTTAAAATTTGTGCCAGAGTCATTTGAAGGTAAGGTGGTGAGGTGACAGAATGGCTAGAGCGTCGGCGGGGGAGGAATGGCTGATGGTAATTTTTATGAGTTCAAAACCTTCCTAAGTCAACTTTGACCTTTATCCTTCTGGGAGTCGATTCTTCGCTTAGAATCCTGTATTTTGTGTGACGAGAAATATCATAAGAGATCGTTCCATGCGCCCTTTTCTCTTGAAAGAGTTGAGCGAAGGGTTTAGGAATCGTCTTAAAACACAACTAAAATACTGGAACCGACAAAACACAGACCGATGTTGGTTATATCGTGGGACGACGAAGAAAGCAATATAGAATATATCATTAAACATTGATTTTGCCCTGAAAAATAGTATTGAGAACAAATTATGTTTCCATGGATAAAGTAAAGTAGTTTTGAACCCAAATGGAACGTAGGCATTCACACGGGTCATTTTTTTCTTTTCTTCATTTTTTTTCCCCCTATAACACTTAAATTGTTTTCTGTTTTCCAATGTGAAGCGTGGTGCAACGATAAAAGCTTTGAAACCAATGATACTGAAGAACAATCGATGTGAGCATTTTATAAAGGTTACCCATAGCGATATTTTGATACGAGGCTGTTGCAGTTGCTTTTATTTAACCTGGTTAACTTTCACACAAATCAATAAATTCTTTGTTTAATGATTTCTGTCTGATTTCTAACAAGCAGTTTCGGCTTCGTTCAGAACATGCAAGGTATTTGTCATTGAGGAGAGCAAATCAAGTCGAAACAGATTTCCGGCGATCCTCTGCTATTCCGAGTGAAGCCCTGTGCTTGTAATATAAAATGCAAAATATTTCAGCAACTGCCGTGCCATGCTTGTATAGACGTTGTAAATGTTATACACGCTGCTCTTTCTATTCGAGCGTTCTCAAATGCATCTATTCAAAACATATAAACATTCATTCATACATGAATACATACATATATACAGCCATGCATTCTTACATATATACATCCATCCATGCAGCCATGCATGCATGCATCCATCCATCTGTCACAGCATCTGTTTGTCTAACTTCAGGAATATCTGTAAAAGACACGGAAAATCCAATCACTAGCAGCGGCCGAAGACCATCATCCATCTGCACTTTTATATGTCTGTATTAAACCAATGCGACAGAAATAACGATAGACTTTATATACATACAAGTTCTCAAAACAATTCTTGAAACTATCCTAAGGCGACAGACCGCTTTTGATGAGAAATGGATTAAAGACGGGCCACTCACGTGTTGAAAGTGATCGCTAGGGACAATATGCTAACACGTAGTGATATGCATTGGAGAGTAGATACGTCTGTCTACAACTGTTATCACTCATAGCCAACATGTGGGGCTATGGACTCTCCATGTAGTAACGCAATAACCACCCTACTTAAATCACGAGGAATATACTAAAAGAAAATACCAACGACATGTGCTGTGGAATCGAACAGTTCGATAATAATATCATGGAGCTGTAAGTTTATAAGTTTACGGAACACCAACTGCAACTTAAGACAAAGAACTGACAAAAAATACAGAGTTTCTATTCTCCATGTTTCTTTATTGCCCACAAGGACCTAAACATAGAGAGGACAAACAAGGACATACAAAGGGATTAAGTCGATTACATCAACCCAAGTGCATAACTGGTACTTAATTTATCGACCTCGAAAGGCAAAGTCGACCTTGGTGGAATTTGAACTCAGAACGTAACGGCAGACGAAATATCGCCACGCATTTCGCCCGGCGTGCTAACGTTTCTGCCAGCTCACCGCCTTAATGAGTTCCTATTCTCCAGCCTGCTCAGGACAAATTATTAACTGTGTGTGTGTGTGTGTGTGTGTGTGTGTGTGTGTGTGTGTGTGTGTGTGTGTGTGTGTGTGTGTGTGTGTGTGTGGAAAAGTTGAAAAGGGTTTAAAAATCCATGCAGATCAAAGGTCAAAGGTAAAAAGTAAAATTGGAAAAAAGCAAGGACGAATGTTTAAAGATCTTTTAAACATTTTCGCTTTGAATCCGTCAGAATAAGTATTTTTATATTTGTTACATTCAGTGACTTTTATATATTAAAAAAGAAAAAAAATCAGCTTTGATGCCTAAGTCCATCTCATCAAATATTAAAAAGTTAAAGTCAAGGATCAAGAAATACGCACAAAAAATTGGAAATTAAAACGGTTCTGATATTGTCTGTTTAGTTAAGAACATGTTTCCCTCATCCTTATAATTCTACACAGATACTTCGTGGAAACCTTTATCGACAAAACTGTCACGTCTGGAAATCCTTTCTTCACCACATTTCCCAACAGTCATCAATTTACCGACCCGGAAACTTCAGATGAATTTAATCCTCCTCACAACCAATTATTGTTAGGAACCACACACGTGTTGCCACCAATATTTTCCGAGTCACGCAACAATCTATGTCAAAGAATGTTTAAATATATAATTAGTAATTACTGTATTACGGCAGAAATTAGTGCATTAATCTACCCACATAATTACAAAATTATATGATAATTTCAGGTTGTATACTAATGAATTGATACACTGAGTGCAAAGAATTTGCACTTACAAGCACTGAACTTAAAAAGAAAAACATTTCGGGCTACGTAAATACCTGCAAATGTCACAGATATACAACTTCATATATTTAGAGAAAACAAACAAAATAAAAAAAAACTTTCTTTTCTACTCTAGAATCAAGGCCTGAAATTCTTTTGGTGGGAGGGAACCAGTCGATTAGATCGACCTCAGTACGAAACTGGTACTTAATTTATCGACCCCGAAAGGATGAAAGGCAAAATCGACTTTGGCGGAATCTGAACTCAGAACGTAACAGCAGACAAAATACCGCCAATACCACAAAAATCTTTATTTCACTGACAGTAGAATTATTTGCTTGTCAAGAGAAATAACTCCTGGGAAAAAATTAAATAAATTACCTCCCTTGTACTTACAATTTTATTTAACTGTTTCTTCTCCCATTTTTATTTAGAATCCATTTTCCGGCACAAAATTAACAAATAAAAGAATACACAGATGAAATATTGCTTTAGCGATTGTGTAACAAATAGAATCTAGTCGGACAATTGTATAAATAAGTATTTACTCCATTGTTCCTCCTCTAAATACACTATTGACATAACCGTAACAGAACTGTTCAAATCTCGCCGAGGTGAAATTTGCCTTTCATCCCGCTGAGGTCGATCAAATAAAGTACCAGCCATGTACTAGGCTCCATTTAAGCTACTAACCCATCCCCTCAAAATAATTGGCATTGTGACTAAATTTGAGAATAAAGTCGTCACTAACGATGCATTTAGTAGCCATGGCTTTATCGATCCATGGTACCACTTCGCGAATCAGTTAATAAAGGAACCTCTACGTAGTCATTCAAGCTGCTAGAAATAGCAGTAAAATGTTTCTCGATAACTCTCCCCAATGTCATTAGGTACAAAGAAGTAGGATACTCATGAGTATAGCTAAGGTCGCTTCGAGCTGACCTGGAGCTAAAAACCAATCTTACAAAATAGTAAAATTATTCAATAATTTGAAATGTAGGATTACACGATTCCTTCTAAATTGTGCGCATGTGCGCGCGCATTTTTATAATTATTCTTTTATTCTTTTATTCTATTATTCTATTATTTGTTTTAGTCATTTGACTGCGGCCATGCTGGAGCACCGCCTTTAGTCGAACGTATCGACCCCCAGGACTTATTCTTTGTAAGCCTAGTACTTATTCTATCGCTCTCTTTTGCCGAATAGTTACGGGGACGTAAACACACCAACATCGGTTGTCAAGCAATGGTGGTGGAGGACAAACACAAGGCACACACACACACATGCACACACACACACATATGTATATATATATATATATATATATATATATATATATATATATATATATATATATATATATATATATATATTATATATATATATATAAATATATATATATGACGAGCTTCTTTCTGTTTCCGTCTACCAAATCCACTCACAAAGCTTTGGTCGGCCCGAGGTTATTGTAGAAGACACTTGCCCAAAGTGCTATGCAGTGGGACTGAACCCGGAACCATATGGTTGGGAAGCAAGCTACTTACCACACAGCCACGCTTGCGCATAAAATTTTAAAAAATTAGCGCACACAAGATTTTCCACATAAAACTGAATATTTTTTACTGAAGAAGCTTAGGAGGCCGTAACTCGTATGGATGCGGACATATTTTGCTAAAAATGAGAAAATCTGCACTTACTGCCCACTTCTGCGAATATCCACACCAAAAAAAGAGCTGCAGGATGTTGACCTGTCACAGAATCGGTACACAATTTGTATCGATCAACATTATATAGTGCTGTCCCCTCGAACAGCAGCAAGAGACCACGTGACCAATTGAATATTACTAATATTACATAGTACTGCTACATCTGATGCTATTAGTAGCCCACATGACCTATA
>NC_142931.1:3519793-3522293 GCF_046866305.1 Octopus bimaculoides
TACACACGCGCGCGCATACACGTGTGTGTGTTTGTGTCTGTGTTTGTTCACCACCACTGCTTGACAACCTATGTTGGTTTGATTACGTCCCTGTAAATTAGAAGTTTGACATAAGAGATCGATAGACTAAAGAGATCGATAGACTAAGTATCGGTCTTTAAAAAGTACTACGGTCGATTCGTTCGACTAAAAATTCTTCACTTCAAGGCGCTACTCCAGCATGGCCGTAGTCTAATAATTGAAGCAAGTAATGATAATATTATTATGAAGGTAGAGATGCAGGTGCTGATCTCTAGCAATAAAAGAGGGTTGAAAGAGGCGAAATGAATGTGGCGAAATTGGTCTGGTTTATGGTCGTAAGTTAGCGGGAAACGGTCCCAGCATTATTTGAATTTTTGTGTGAAATTACCCATTATGCCCACCCTTGTTTTGGGAGAGCCTTTCTTGTCCTTATGTTGATGTTGTTATTGTTATTTACTGTTATGTATGTTGACTTTATTGATTTGTTCATCTCAAAATTCGAACAAAAACGAAACTCAAAGCTGTGTATCAGTTTAGATGTAAGTTTACGACGTAGGTTTACGGCGTGGATTCCCGACGAAGGTTTACGACGTAAGCTTGCAAAAGAAAAACTATATAAGCATACAGGAAGCATATAGCCGATTAAAAAAGACTTGGAACAGGAAATATCAATGAGAATGCCATTCGGTGTAGAACTATGGCAATTGGAATGTCTTTGGAAATTGTGACAATTAAAGCTAAAGAGTCACGTTAAAATATTCCTCTTTTATACAGTTGAGTCTTTATCAGTATAAGGTATAAAGGTATATGATTAAAGTATAAAAGTAGACAGCTTGAAAACAAACAGCACTGGAATGATAATACCTGACGGTTGGTGCATGCCTTTGTATAATTCTGTGAGGTACCAATATTCTTCAATTAGAAGAACGAAATCATCATCATCATCATCAACAAAAACAACAAAATCATTATCACCAATAATAAAAATCTCTAAACTTGATATGATATATATATATATATATATATATATATATATATATATATATGGGTAGACAGACAGAGAGACATACATACATACATACATACATACAGACAGACAGACAGACAGACAGACAGACAGACAGATAGATAGATAGATAGATAGATAGATAGATAGATAGATAGATAGATAGATAGATAGATAGATGTGTGTGCGTATAGTAAAGGGGTATAACTGATATAATTGACGCTAGTAAATTACTGATAGTATTTCATCGATCCTGAGGTATGCCATAGCTGGACTATACTTCAGATGTAAAGGCATAAATATAAGAACGTCTGTGGCTAAACATATCTGGAAATTAAAAGAAAGCAAAACAACAGGAAATATAATTTTGGAAATAACAGACTGTGACCTTCATAGATAAGTTGCTGTTGGACCTTCTCTCTTTGCCCGACAGAAAAAAATGCATAACTACACAAAGAATGCACTAAACAAGAGGAATGAGATAATGTCACATTGCAGGCACGAAGAGAAATTCATCTTCAAAAGTGATCTGAGCTCTAAATAGGATAAGACACATACTGGAACAGAGACAGAGGTGGGGAACGAAAGAGGTGGGGAACGAAAGAGATGGGGAAGAAACCACAAGAATCGAACCGCAGCAGTGAGCCTAAGTTAAACACAAGCTACACAACGATTAAACTCACGCAAATACCAATACAAACAAGCTTTAAACAAAGTATACCTTGTCACAAATAATCAGCTGTACTAAACTAAACACGTAAAAGACAAGTGTTAGCCATAATGCATATGCCACACACATTCGTATATATATATATATATATATATATATATATATATATATATATATATATATATATATATATATATATATACTTTATTAAAAAGTAGCAAAAATATCTCGAAAAATTGTTACTCAGAGTTTCACGTTCCGGTTCGTCGGACAGTTTTGTTTTATATACAACAATACATACATACATAGATGCACACATACGTACATACATACATACATACATACATAAATACATACATACATACATACATACATACATACATACATACATACATACATACGTACGTACGTACGCATGTACTACACTACCAATAAGCTTTAGAGGAAGTTTCACACTGACTTAAACCTATTCCGAATATTTTAGCCATAATCAGTCAGCTAAAAGAAATGCACCAACGAATGTATAAAGCCAGATAATCACATTCACCCCAAACAATTATAGTCCAGAAAACATTATTGCAAAAGGAAATAGGGAGCGTGTGTATTTCGAAATGGACAGTTGATAATATCAACTCAAAAATCTCTTCCCATTGACTAAAATAAAAGAAAAAAAAAACATTTCAATCAAAAACCATGATATATATTCATCAACAAGCGTGTGAAAACCAGATTGTTAGACGTACACACACACACACACACACACACACACACACACACACACACACACACACACACACATTCAA
>NC_142931.1:3527293-3542293 GCF_046866305.1 Octopus bimaculoides
CCAAAGAAACTTGAACATCGAAAGACAAGGGTAGTTAAAAGATGGAAGCGTTTGCCAAGATTTGTAAACTGCTGATTGTTCGTGCTCTCAAACGCCGTTAAAGGAAAAAGGAATCCTTAACATATACGAAAAAATAGCAGTGCCCAAGATTTTTTCTGATTGAAATTCTTAAACTCGTAAAATAAGCACAGCTTTGGATGAAGCCATATTTAATCTCCCTCTCTTATAACTGATAAAATTTAATATCTCTTATAACTAGTCATTTCTTTACTTTGATTAAACATACTGCTAATTACGATTTCGAAGTTTACTTAGTTTCACCGAAAACGTCGAATACATTCAGTTGAAAGTAATATCATCATTTAAGCAGTTTATTTTGAATCCACAGCCCAAAAGAGGGCAGTTAAAGATCTGAGTTTTAGGGGGAAGTGAAATACTGCAAGGCATTTTTCAGAATCATTAGATCGTTGGGGGAAATTCTCAGCGTTATTTAGTTCCAGTTTTTACGTTCTAATTTCAAATCCCGCGCGCGTATTCATAGAGATATATTATAATTCTGCTTCTTCGTTCGTTCACGCATTGCGCTTTAGTTTGTTAGAGAGAGGGGAGGGGAGTGAGTGAGAGGTGGAATGAGAGTGACAGAGAGGGAACAAGAAAGAGTGAGGGAGAGGGTGAGAGAGACAGGGAGAGGGAGTGTAAGAGTGAGAGAGAGAGAAGGAGGGGGAAGAGTGTGAAAGTGGGAGAGAGAGAGAGAGAGAGAGAGCGTGAGAGCGAATGAGATAGCAGATAGCCACTTCTACTGATAAATTAAAGAACCAGCCAAGTACTGACCTTGTGCCTATTAATAATAATGATAATAATAATGATAATAATAATAATAATAATAATAATAATAATAATAATAATAATAATAATAATAATAGTATGAACTTGACAGAGCAAAAAATTGGTACGACCACAAACCTGAAGGCATCGTCGAAAATAGAAATGCAAAGATCTCAGTGCGACCATGAGATAGAGAAAAGGAAGCCAGACACAGTCTTAATTGAGAAAGAAAGCAAACTATGCTGGATCATAGATATAGCATGCCCAGCTGACAACAAGGTATGCGATAAGGGTGGAACACTTGCAGAAAACAGCACTACATGGAATTGCTCAAATACTCCGGAAGGTGCTCGAAAAATAAGAGGTGTTAACTTAGTCCACTGGTAGTGAACAGCTGACACTGTAGTACATCTCCAGTGTTAGAAGATGTGCAAAGGCAATGATAATAATAATAATAATAATAATAATAATAATAATAATAATAATAATAATAATAATAATAATAATAATAATAATAATAATAATAACAACAACAACAACAACAACAACAATAACAACAACAACAACAATAATAATAATAATAATAAAGATTGAGAAATTAAGGCCAATAGGCCGGATATAGTCAAAGATCACCAAGCAAAAATAAAGTGTTTTTTAATTGATCTATCAATACCAACAGATGACAATGTTTCTCTAAAAGAAACGGAGAAACTTTCAAAAACAAAGATCTGGAAAGAGAGGTAACTCGAATGTGGAGCCTAAACACAGGAACAATTCCTATGATAACAAGTGCATTAGGTATGGGGGAAAAAATGCAGACAAATACATAGCAAAAACACCACTACTTTACAAGTATATATAAAATACAGAAAATAACACTACTAGGCACCGCACACATCCCACGTAAAATACTTTCAATACAGTGAAAATAAGAGCACCACGACAAATCACAGCACATACCCAAGGCTCACAGAGTTGCGCTCGGTAGTGCAGTGAAAGCACGTTATAACAATGAGGCTACTGAATAATAATAATAATAATAATAATAATAATAATAATAATAATAATAATAATAATAATAATAATAATAATAATAGCGTGAGCAGGCAGAAACCTTGTCACGCCAAACAGCATTTCGTCTGAGTTCAAAATTGGCTGAGGTTGACTTTTCTTATCATATTTCCAGAGTCGATAAAATAAGTATCGGTTGAGTACTGGGGTCGATGTAATCCTCCTATCCCGTCCCCCCGCAACATCTATTCTATTAATCACATAGGATTCCATTGAGTCAATCCTTTCCCTACTGCATGCCGGGAATGTTCCGCTAAATACGTTGCTTCCTCAGTGCAGAGTTACAGGCTTCAGGAGAAAACCATCTGCTTACCTTTATATAACACGTTGCACCTGACCATCTCAGCAGAATTTTATGGATCGAATTAACAACAGGACACCTTTATGTTATCTCCAGGCTAGTTTTATATCCTTTGAACATTCTACTATAAATCTTCTCAGCTTTATTTGTTTTAGATATTCTGAGCAGGGCTTTGCAGAAATCTCTTGAGCTGAGCAGAAATTGATTCCCATTAATATACAATGTCATTATGACTTAACTTTGATCCAGTTCATGTCCCTCTGTCATTTAAATCTACATCAAACAACATAGTCTGTGTTTAATACAAAACAACCTAATTATGACCAAAATATATGACAACAATGTCCATGCTTTGTGTTAGATGTTGTTTTAATATATTATTCTGCATAGAAAAAAGCTGGTGCTTCAACTCGGATTTAGTTTCGGAGATTAAAGCAATCTAAATAACATGTGACAAAGAGATTTAGCTGTGTTGTTGGCCATCTCTTATTGCTTCTCCAAGATATCCATCAACGGGGCCAATACACAGATCAGTCGACCTAGGTTCTGTTTTATTTCTTTCATTGTCAGTTATGAAGGATAGTCTTTTATGCTGTTTTGGTTTCCAATCTTACAAACTCTCTTTTACCGCAACGATTGAATCCAGTGATCTGTCTCCATTATTTCGTTTCCACAAACCAACGAGGAATAAACTTTATCTTTCTTCCCTACTTTATTACCTACGCATGCACACGAGCGATATACTACACACACACACACACACACACACACACACACACATTACATACACGCTTATATGTGTGGGCGTGCGCGCGCGTATTCATAGAGATATATTATAATTCTGCTTCTTCGTTCGTTCACGCATTGCGCTTTAGTTTGTTAGAGAGAGGGGGAGGGGAGTGAGTGAGAGGTGGAATGAGAGTGACAGAGAGGGAACAAGAAAGAGTGAGGGAGAGGGTGAGAGAGACAGGGAGAGGGAGTGTAAGAGTGAGAGAGAGAGAAGGAGGGGGAAGAGTGTGAAAGTGGGAGAGAGAGAGAGAGAGAGAGAGCGTGAGAGCGAATGAGATAGCAGATAGCCACTTCTACTGACCACGCTATCAAGTGGAGAGAGAGAGAGAGAGAGAGAGAGAGAGAGAGAGAGAGAGAGAGAGAGAGAGAGAGAGAGAGAGAGAGAGAGAGAGAGAGAGAGAGAGAGAAGAGAGAGAGAGAGAGAGAGAGCGTTTAGCAGAGGGAAATTTTAAGCTCGTATTCTATATTATTGTGACTGGAAGTGAAATAACTTATCAAAATGGTTGCAGATGTAATTTTTTAAAAATTTGAAATAGAATTGAAGCTAATCATACAGGTAAAAGCATTGCGTATCACTGCCTGGATACTACATCAGGGCATTTATATTTATTATCATTACTACTATTGTTGTTGTTGTTGTTATCATCAACGTCTTCATAATAATGAAAATAATAATAATAATAATAATAATAATAATAATAATAATAATAATAATAATAATAATAATAATAATAATAATAATAACAGGAGTACTCTGAGAGCGCAAACTTCTGTTAAGGCAACACCAACGACCTCTCAACGATTAGCCGGAGATGATTTTTAAAATGAGAATATCCAAAATAAACTCAACTGCTCTCACAAACGAGAATACTGAAAATGAACCTGACCACGCTCAAAAATTAAGTAAAAGAACAGGAAAACTAATCCAGAATCCTTGTCCGGTACTGGATCGATCCCAAAATATTATAAGTTCGTGCCAGTAACGAGGTCAAACATCCCTGAAAGTTTTATCCGAATCCATCCAGCAGTTCTTGAGATATCTTGTCCCTGGACAAACAAACGAACAAACACGTCTGAAAACAATACCTCCACCTTAGCGAAGGGGGCGGAGGTAATACCAATAATCACAGTCATCATCATCATCGTCGTATTCGTCGTCGTCGTCGACGTCGGCGTTGCCAGAGCGAAGGTCTCGTAGAACCAGTTAGAGCGTTGGAAGAACTACTTTGTGGTATTTTTTCTGGCTTTACGTTCTGAGTTCAAATTCGGCTAAAGTCAACTTTGCCTAAAGTAATCTAATTAATTTTGTCGATAAAATAAAGTATCAGTCGAGTATTAGGATCGATGGTATCACCTACCCCCATCCCCTCAAAATTATTGACCTTGTACCTATTATTAATTATTATTATTCCTTCGTAACACAGTGTAGGTAAAAATGCACCGGAGTCTTTAGTCATCTGTCAAGTTACAACAAGGACCTCAGACAGATATATTTTTATTATTATTATTATTATGTTCTGCAGAGAGTGATGTCGAATAACAGGTATTTGTTAGTCTTTTACAGTTGTTGTTTGCCATGAATTGTCAAGTTTCAGCGAGTTTCCTTAAAAGATATTTTCTTCGAGTATTACATGATAAAAAAGAGTGGTTTGGGGGCTGAGGTTGCTCGGAACATTTAGACGTATCCACCCCGATTTCCCCTGAAGTGGCAAAGAAGGTTCATCAGTACACACTTATATCGTGTGCACATATTGTGGCAAACGTCTGTTTCGCTACTTTTATTCGCGGTTCAATATAATCGTTGCTGACGTAACGGGAAGAGGTACCAGCCTCCAATTTCGTAGCACGTAAAATGAACTTTCCCATCGAAATAATGTTTTGAAAACATAAAAACAGATTTTGAAAAAACAAACAGAGAAACAGGGAATATAATAGTTAAACAAAAAGGGTATAAATACAGTCACAATTTGACAAGCGCAAAAAAGGAAAATGAATAATGGTGACGTAACATAAAACATCACCACCACCACTACAACTAACAATAACATCAAGAACAATATCAACAAAAACCACAGAAAAAAGTTATAAAAGCTAAGAAGAAAAAGAAGCATTGCACGTTAAAAAGTATGTTAAAACGATTGCCTTCTTACTTGAGGAATATATCCAGAAACGGATGTATGAGGTGGCACACATCTCTGTTCTTCAATATAACAAAGACTTTTATATGTTCCCGAAAGAAAAATTAGAAGGAATTCTGGCCGAGGTGTGGCAGGATTTATGCTCCGTCAACAGGGGAGGGCCACTTGGAATCATATACCTGGTCTTTGAAACGGAAAATTAGGCAAGAAGATAGGGACAGCTGTAAGATAGACCTTCAAGCAGAGTAAAGCCTTATTAAAACGGTGTTTGGAAGACAGAGCAAGAGATGCTTGCACAGAAGATGACATTTGGCTTCAGGTTGCTTTGGTGCAACAGGTTTACGTTGCGTGACCTATAACAATACATAGCCCGGTGGGGTCTGAATGCCCCCACCTTCCCAAGGAAGTAGACAGGGGTTTAATCAGATCAAATATGGAAGGCAGAGGGTCCAGTTGCTACACGTGTATTGGTAATTGCTATTTAAGAGCCTTCTGCCGAGATAATGAGTAAAACGAAGAGAAACAGGAGAGGAGAAAGTAGCAACTGCTGCAGGCCCAACAGCAACTCACCGAGGTGAAAAGTAAGGGGTTAGGTTGCTGCTACTGTTGTTGCTAGAGCTTCAAAGTCCACCTGAGCAGAAGTAGCGAGAAATGGTATCGCCTCAAAAGAAAACTGAAAACAAATAAATAGATTTAAATAAAAGGAAGACAAGCACAGCCAAATCTATTTACAAACACTGACAGCTACAGTTTGATACGTAAACTTGCATAGAATAAGTAAAAATATTAACATCAACCATAACAGCAGCAATAACACTAGTTTGTACATAGACAACTGTGTCACTAGTATTATATTTTAGATATGATATTTTAGATATGACATTCAGTCAAAGAAATATGTCACAAAAATGACTCCCCTTCATCTATGAAACTTATCTAAAAGAACTCAAAGTAAAAAGATGATGAGGAGAGAGGTTTCTATAGCTCCCAAAGGAACAGTTAAAAGAAAATTTAGGTACTGTTTAGCAGCAGCTAGATGTGTAGACCATAGATAGGGGTAGAGCATGTAAAAATGTTTACGTGGTCTTCAACAGAAGAGGCATCAACAGCAATCTATGTAGTACAATATGTGAGGCGCAGCAAAGTACATTGGTGGTAAATCTGACCTCGAGTTTAGCGTCAATTTTATGGCACAGTACAAGAGAGTGGAAAAAGCTGAGTTGACAAAATGTGACATGCTGTCGGATGAGATCTGATTGCAAGTCCTGATAGTCGCAGAAGGCCATAAATCTATCCCGGAACTGCATTTCATTGCAGATGCAGGGGAAAATGATAAAACTACCTGTTCAAGACCATAACCCCCACTGTAAAATGTGTGATAGTTGGGCGGCGAGCTGGAAGAACTCTTAGCACGCCGGGCGAAATGCTTAGCGGTATTTCGTCTGTCGCTACGTTCTGAGTTCAAATTCTGCTGAGGTCGACTTTATTTTTCATTCTTTCGGGGTCGATTAAATAAATACCAGTTACGCACTGGGGATCGATGTAATCGACTTAATCCCTTTGTCTGTCCTTGTTTGTCCACTCTATGTTTAGCCCCCTATGGGCAATAAAGAAATAAATATGTGTGATAAGTAAGAGACATTTATACAAATCATTTGATGTACACAGTATAAAGATGTGAGCTACTAATAGTTTCTCGCATTGGAGACGCGGGACTAGTCAGGTTTTTACATATAACCTTGTGTCTCCAAGCAATTTTCAGGCTTTGAGAACATGGCTTATTTAATTGACAAATAAGAACGCTGGAACGAGAGAAATCACGAGAAAAAATGAGACGGCAAATACAAAAAGTATTTCATCTTTTCTCGTGAATTCTTTTGTACGAGTGTCTTGATTTGTAAATTGAGTAGACCATATGCTTAAGGACACAAGGTGTGATATTAAAACCTGCCTAGACACGCGTCTCCAATGCAGAAAACTATTAGTAGCTTGTATCTTTATATTGTCTACATTAAATATTTATTTCACATTGGATGGAGTACTTTTCTGGTCGATCTTACCTTAATGGAACAATCAACTATATATATATATATATATATATATATATATATATATATATATACAAATATATGTGTGTGTGTGCATGTATGTATGTATGTATGTATGTATGCATAATATCCGAAATGTATAGTAGTAGATATCTATCGTGGCTGATCTTACCAATCAGTTTCGCGTAAAGAAAATAATGGAGTGTTAGGTAACAATCCGATTATATAACTTTACGCTCATCAGAGTTAACCGATATGGAATGGAATATAGCGAATGCTCTCTATTGTCGGAGGTGGATTAGCACAACCTGTCAGCGGCTACTGTGAGAAAAGTGGTGAAACGAAAAAGGGCCAGGGGATTAGGTTAGGCACCTTTCCCTTGGATTACTATGCGATTGTTCATCATGGGTATGCTCCACCTGGCCTGACAGTAAACAAGGAGTACTACGGTGACGTTTTGCGGCGTTTGCGGGATGCTATTCGTCGGAAAAGGCCACAGTTGCATGTGTCCGGTTAGTGTCCATGACAACGCACCTGCCCATTCAGCGCAGCTTGTGCAGTAGTTTTTTTGGCTTGGCACAGCATTCACCGGGTCCATAAGCCACCGTATTCCCCAGATCTTATCCTTGCGACTTTATCCTCTTTCCAAAAATTAAATCCCGCTTGAAAGGGAGAAGATTTCAGGACATCGAGGAAATCAAAGTGAATGTGACGAAGCAGCTGCTGATTATCCCAGAAATGGAAACAGTACTGGATTTAGTATGTGGCTTCCGAAGGGGTCTACCTCGAAAGGAGATTAAATGCCAAATTGGTACGTATCGTAGTTTTGCTTTTATAGCACCAGTCCGGATATATATATATATATATATATATTATATATAGAACATAATCTAAGAGTTATAAAGTGTAGCAAAATATATTTTACATAGTGCAAACGTTAAAATTATGATATAAAACTGAGTACGATTGGTAGAGAGGAAGATAGATATGTTCATTATATCAAAAGGTGATAGTCTACTCTATGTTTCGTTCCTGGCCGGGCTGTTTATGATATATAACTATGGGGTGGTAGCTGTCTTTGAAAACTAATTTAACGATGTAGAAATTGTAGGAGAAAGTTATTGTGAAGGTGTAAGTATGAATAGATTGGGTCACTCCTTAACTCTATTTATATTTCGCATCATCAATGAATTTAATTGAAGTTGTATGGCAAGGTTTAAGTTATCGGGCAACGATCTTTGCCTAAGTTCAAACAACATGACTTAACTGATATTGTTAGAGAGAAATGTGGCAGGATACGTTATTTCTCTGGTTCAGAGAACGAATTCCTATAATCTTATTGTCTGAAATTAGAGATGTACAGTTAAAGCTGTAGGCAAATCTGTATATTTGGAAATATAAATATCCATCTATCTATCTATCTATTTATCTATCCATCTATCTATTCATCCATGTATGTATATATATGTATGTATGTATGTATGTATGTATGTATGTATGTATCTATCTATCTAATCTAATCTATTTATTTACTTATTTCTTTCTAACTGTACATGATGTGTGAGTGTTTGTGCGTATGAGAGTGCCAGTGTGTATGTGCCAATGCGGGAAAAATTTTCCCCTCCAAAAAATTCCACTCACAAAACAACGAGGAACTCGAGACTCGGGTGGAAGGCATATGCCTAAGGTACCGCACAGTGAGATGGAACTCCGAATAATGAGGTTGCAGAACGAATTTCTTAACCACAAAGCTATGACTGCGGCTGTAAAGATTTTGTGCATTTGGGTTCTAAGACCAGCCTGATATTGTAATTAATTTTTATCAAAGCTTATTCTATTGCTTCTCTTTTAGGGACTTCTTTGCTTCCGCGCTTCTATTAATTTTGAAGAATAATTCATGTAGTCTCACTGAAAACCGAGACAATTACTGACGCTTTTAGGTTGAAAAATTGCAAGAAATCATTGATAGTACTGTTGATCCACAATTAAAAAATACGTATCTAATGAGGCGTTAAACACTCGTTTTCTCGCGCTCTATCTCACTCTCTCTCCCTCCTTCATCTATGCATATGTATATATATATATATATATATATATATATATATATATATATATATATATATATATATATATATACATATATATACATATATATATATATATATATATATATATATATATATATATATATATATATATATATATATATATATATAAGCACGCATAAATATACATATACATATATATATATATATATATATATATATATATATATATACTACTTATATTTATTCACATAAATAAGTAGTAGTAGTAGTAGTAGTAGTAGTTTATCTGTAGATATTTAAGGCAGTGGATTAGCAAAATACCAAACTGTAGTCTCTCTCGCATTGTACGTTCCGTGCTCAAATCGGGCGCCGTGGTCAACTTTGGCTTTTTATCGTTTCGAGGGTCAGCTAAATAAAGTAGAGGGGGTCAGAGGCCTGTGGACTGACCGAGTGATGGTGGTGGTGGTGGTGGTGGTGGTGGTAGTGTGAAAAAGGGAGATTACTACGTAGGAAAGCCTGCCGGGTCTCCATAAAAGGGAAAACTTGTAAAAGCCTACATCAGGATGAGTATCATGCCATGTGGTGACTACAGTCTCAACTTTGTCCGTCGGTCTACTTGGATATAATCTACTTGTATATAACACACTTCCATATTGTTTTATGTACGTATATATAGGCGCTTCCCAACCACATGGTTCCGGTTTCAGTCCCACAGCGTGGCATCTTGGGCAAGTGACTTCTACTATAGATTCGGGCCAACCAATCTTGTGAGTAGATTTGGTAGACAGAAACTGAAAGAAGCCAATCGTATATATATATATATATATATATATGTGTGTGTGTGTGTGTGTGTGTGTGTGTGTGTGTGTGTGTGTGTGTGTGTGAGTGTGTGCGTGTGTGTGTGTATGCGCGTGTGTGTGTGTATTTGTGTGTCTGTGATTGTCCCCACCACCATCGCTTGACAACCGATGTTGGTGCGTTTTCGTCCCCGCAACCTGGTGATTCGGCAAAAGAGACGGATAGAACAAGCGCTAGACTTACGAAGAATAAGTCCTGAGGTTGATTTGTTCGACTAAAGGCGGTGCACCAGCATGGCTGCATTCAAATGACCGAAACAACTAAAAGAATAAAAGAATACACAGATATATATATATATATATATATATATATATATATATATATATATATATATATATATATATATATATATATATATATATATATATATGTATATGTATGTATGTATGTATGTATGTATGTATGTATACATTTATATTTATATTTATATATAACTTAGATGTGTTTCGAACAAAGATTAGCCTGGGACGATTTGTGTCTAAACTCTACCTACAGCTCTCTTTTCTCGTCTTAAAATTAATAAAACACTTTACGACGTTGAACTGGCAGATTATTATTATCATTAGTAGTATTATTATTATTATTATCATTAGTAGTAGTAGTAGTAGTAGTAGTGATAAGGCGGTGAGCTGGAAGAATCGTTAGCACGTCGGGCGAAATGCTAAGCTGCATTTCGTCTGCCACAATGTTCTGAGTTCAAATTCCGCCGAGGTCGATTTTACTTTTTATCGTTTCGGGGTCGATATATTAAGTACCAGTCAAGTACTGAGGTCAATACTGGGGTCGAAGTAATCGTCGCCGTCATCTTCAGTATTATTATTATTATTATTATTATTACGATTATTATTTTATGTTATGAGTTCAAATCCTGCTGAGGTCGACTTTGCCTTTCATCTAGTTGAGCACTGGAATCAATGTAATCGATTTACCCCAACCCAGAAATTGCTGGCCTTGTTCCAAAATTTGAAACCACAGTGTCCGCGCATTAAAGAGTCGTGGGATTGTGTGGAGCAGCTGTTGCGTATAAGACGAATTCAGCTGTCTTCCGAGTGAATAGTGAAGCT
This sequence comes from Octopus bimaculoides, assembly GCF_046866305.1. Classification (NCBI taxonomy): domain Eukaryota; kingdom Metazoa; phylum Mollusca; class Cephalopoda; order Octopoda; family Octopodidae; genus Octopus; species Octopus bimaculoides. The sequence goes on from NC_142931.1 coordinate 3,538,436, forward strand.
CGGCGCACCACCTTCCCTTAGCAGAGAAGGAAGGCAGGTCTTTCTCTGCACAGTGGCAAAAGAGGCTGTGTGGTGGACCCGTGAGAAAGGTCTGATGACAGGCACATTCCTACCAGGTCAAGCCCTCATCAAGAAGGTGGGGGCAGAGAAAGAAAGTGCTGCCCTCTAGCATGTTTATCAAAAGGTGGTCAACAGTAGCAAGACTGGTGAGACTGAATGGGTCGACTCTAAATATGCTTTTCTAAGCAGGAGGAAAGAAACTGGAAGAGGGCACTTCCTATGCTTTGGAGATGGCAGAGTAATCCGGGATTTTTTGTGTGGGGGTTTAACCCGGATTACCCTAAGTGGACTGCTCCACTATTGGGGATTCTGTTTATTTGTTTATTTATTATTTATTTCTCTACTTTCTATTATATATCCTCTGTTATATATCCTTTAATGTGGTAAGATCTTCCGTTAATCGATGTTAACTCCACATGTTTCTGTAATTTCTGTTTTGTTGTGCGTTTTTTTTTGTGTGCTGTAACTCATCCTTCGATATTGTCCTCTATGTCTTGGGCCCTGGTGGCCAATAAATTATTAATATTATTATTATTATTATTATTAGTATTATTATTATTATTATTATTATTAGTAGTAGTAGTAGTAGTAGTAGTAGTAGTAGTAGTAGTAGTATCATTATCATTTATCGTTTCCTTTCACTACTACTACGATTATTATTATTATTATTACTATCATTATTATTATTATTATTATTATTATTATTATTATTATTATTATTATTATTATTATTATCGGCAGAAGTGTTAGCACGCCGGGTAAGATGCTTAGCAACATTTCGTTCGCTTTTACGTTCTGAGTTCAAATTCCGCGAAAGTCGTCTTTGCCTATCATCCTGCCGAGGTCGATAAAGTAAGTACCAGTTGTACACTGAGTTCGTTATAATCGATTATCGTTTCTATTCATAGTTGCTGGCCTTGTGCCGAAATTTATAACTCTGATACATAAAGCATTGAGTACTAAAAAAAAATGCTTTTTTTTTTAACATTTTGATCAACATAATATATTGAATTATACATTAGTGGCTGTGTTAATGTATACATTGGTTGATATATAGATGTATGTGCTGACGTATATGTCGGTGTATGTGTCAACGGGAATTGTTGAATACTTGGACTTTATACATCTGTATATGAGTACATATCGGTGTATATGGCGAGTGTATATCTCGGTGTGTTTGTTGCCCTTTGTGTTGGTCAATGTGTTCAAGGCTATGTCTTTGAGAAAAATATTATTCAGGTATCTATTGCTACCTAACTATTGGTTCTCATTAGCATGGTTTATCATTGGATCGATACAGTAATACTTTAGCATCATCCACCATTATATTTGCTTTTACTCTTCAAGTTGGCTGCAGTGCTTTGCATTTTCGTTCATTCATTTGACGGAAATTGTTTTCACCTGATTTTATTTTTGGTGGAATTTCTGTAAATATCAAGCCCTTTCTCTAAATTGCCTTGCTTCTGCCTTGAGTGGCGGAATGGTCAGAACGTCAGATCAAATCGTCGTTGAATCTTTTCAATCTCTTTATACTTGAAGAGTGAATCTTCAGCAACTTCAGTTGTGGTTACATGGAATTGGTTTAGTAGTCTTCTGTTGCTTAGTGCTTCTTCATGTGTCTCTTGTACCTTTTGTTTTGTTCGCTTCTTATTTTCCTGCTTTCAATATTCCCTCATCTTGAAGGCGGCGAGCTGGCAGAAACGTTAGCACGCCGGTCGAAATGCTTAGCGGTATTTCGTCTGTCTTTACGTTCTGAGTTCAAATTCCACCAAGGTCGACTTTGCCTTTCATCCTTTCGAGGTCGATAAATTAAGTACCAGTTGCGTACTGGGTTCGATCTAATCGACTGGCCCCCCCTCCCCCCTTTCTGTCCAACTCCTTTAGCTCATCAGTTGTCCACTTCAGAATTCCAGGGTCATACCGATTCACTGAAACTACGCGACAGCTTATTGCCGAAATCATCTTTCTGGAATTCAACTTTGAACCCAATATCTTTCTCAATCGCCGCAGATAGCCTTTCTTTATCATTTCTTTCACATCATTATGCTTAATTCCATCTGCCTCAAAGATTTCCAGGTATTTAAATCTAGATACATGTTTAATTGGCTTCATCATTTCACCACCTGCACGCCTATAGCTTCTGTCCTGACAAACCTTCCTCGTCTCATCACCATCAAAGCACATTTTGAAGGTCCAAACGCCATCTTGATATCATTTGAGAAAATCTGCGCGTTACGTATTAAGCCATATATTGTTGCTGACATACATTTCTGAGGTTTTTCTATTTCAGAGGAAAAGCAACTTTAAAATGACATCTTTTTTGCATATTGTGGAGATTGTAACCGTCTTACCATCCATTTTTCTGTCTTTTACTCGGTACCAAGCTGCTGCCTAGACCAGAGAATAAGATTATAAGTTGGAAAACTCTAGGATGCTGTTGCGACGGCGACCGCGGTGGTGGTGGTGGTGGCAAGAAACCAAAAGATGATATGGGACTTAAAATATATCTAGTTGTGTTTAGGTAAGATTTTTTACATTTCAAGTTTAAACCTTATTTTCGAGGAAAAGAGGGAAGTTACAGCGGTGATGGTGGAAGGAAGTGAGTAGTGAAGGTGAAGGTGTGTGATATCTCATTACAGGAGAGCGGAAAATGCATAGGCTGGAACGTCGAGCCCGGGAAATAGCAGCAGATTTGGTGTGGGTGTGTGTGTGTGTGTGTGTGTGTGTGTGTTATGTGTGTTAATGTGTTTGTGATAATGAGACTATGCATGTGTGCGTGTGTACATACGTGAGCGGTGATATCCGAATAGAGTGAGTGTATACTTTTGTACATTTAATGATGTGAAGAGGAGTTAGATGAAATTTAATCTATAGTTGTTATGGAAGTGGAAATACCCGGTTGGAGAATAGTTGTTTATTCAAGGAGATGGGAAACCGTTGTGTTGGAATAATCTCCGAACTCAGAGAGGTGTCTTTAGGATGGACGTACTGCTTTTGTGGTACCCTGGGTATTGCGATAAGTGTAGAAAAAGTGCGAACAGAAGTAATCTTCAAAATGGTGACTGACATTTCAACTGACGGTTGAGACAATATTTCTAGAATTACTTTGTCTTCAATTTGTTTCCTTTTTACCTCCCACGACTGGAGACGTAGGTATCCACCAGTAAAAACGACAGCAATAACTGCACCATGTCATAATCGGTGGAGCATTTCACAAATATTGTTGTTGTTGTTATTGTTGTTATTGCTTAACCCTGGGCCAACTCTGAATGTACACAAGCCCCAATAAAAACGGCCCAATCGTGACCAATCTGTTTTTCTTTTTCTTAAGTGTATCTAAGATTGTTGTTGTTGGCACTCCGTCGCTTACGACGTCGAGGGTTCCAGCTGATCCGATCAACGGAACAGCCTGCTCGTGAAATTAACGTGCAAGTGGCTGAGCACTCCACAGACACGTGTACTCTTAACGTAGTTCTCAGAGGATATACAGCGTGACACAGTGGGACAAGGCTGGCCCTTTAAAATACAGGTACAGCAGAAACAGGAAGAAAGAGTGAGAGAAAGTTGTGGTGGAAGAGTACAGCAGGGTTCGCCACCATCCCCTGTCGGAGCCTCGTGAAGCTTTAGGTGATTTCGCTCAATAAACACTCACAACGCCCGTCTGGGAATCGAAACTGCGATCCTATGACCGCGAGTCCGCTGCCCTAACCACTGGGCCATTGCGCCTCCACTGTGTCTAAGACTATATTGCGTAATGCCTTATTTATGTTTAAGACGGCAAGGTTTGTTGGAGATCTG
>NC_142931.1:3544793-3547293 GCF_046866305.1 Octopus bimaculoides
GCTGCTAATTGTAATAAAGAGAAACATCGGTGTTTTCTTGGCTCTAGGTTTGCGTAGCAATGGGATCGAACCAGGTGGTGTTTAAGCCTGTCTTTATTAAGAAGGAATGTGACTATATTTTAGAATTAAGGGCTTCCTTCTGTTTCTAGGGCAAACGGCAACGTAATAAGTAATCTTGAAACAATTGGATCATTAACCGCTAATGCGACGCTCTTTAGGGTACACGAGACATATGCAGTTCTCTCCTTAATTAACATACAATTACGACTGTTTCAACCTTTATAGCTCTGTTTCTGTACAATAAATACACAATGAACATGGCATTTACTTACTCTAATAACCAAGACCCGATTTAAGGGCATAATTAATAACATATTTATACGAATATACATTCACACGTGCATACGTGTACATATATATATATATATATATATATATATAGAGAGAGAGAGAGAGAGAGAGAGAGAGAGACACACACACAGACGGACAGATAGATAAACAGATATATATATATATAGTTATATAGATAGATAGATATAGATATAGATGTATGTATGTACGTATGTATGTATGTATCTATCTTAAATAAAATGAGACAATAAACCCAAGCTGTGTAGAATTTATAGGACAATAATAAAGAGAAACAGCTGTAAGACTATCTTTCTCTTTATAAATGTCCTATATATTCCACACAGCCCTGGTTTTGCTATCTCATACTATTTAACATATACATGCTCACACAAGACCCGCATTAAATTCCTCACTCGTATTATTATCGAAGTGAGAGTCTACGTACGGTCCCCCGCAACACTTACATAGCCTTACCTGCCATCTCGGGTCTTCTGGATACCAATACCACTCATATATGTGTGTGTGTTTGTGTGTGTGTGTGTGTGTGTGTATGTGTGTGTGTGTGTGTGTGTGTTTGTGTGTGTGTGTGTGTGTGTGTGTGTGTGTGTGTGTATGTATACATACATACATTTCATCTGCTTCAGATGAAAAATAACAAATTCTGGGCTAAAGGGGAAACATCTGACCATTTCAATCGGCAAGATACGAAACGGATGGCAGAAAGCGACTTGAGCAAAGAAAGAGAAAAGCTGTGGTGCCTTGTGGAGAAGGAGGAGAGAAGAAGAGAGTAATAGGCGAGTAGACAAAGATGTCGTCTATTTATCTATCATTCTCTGCCTCTCTCTGTCCCTCTCTCCATATATATATAAATTTAAGTCTCAATATATGGTTTCAAGTAATCCGGTAGTACTCATAAAAAAAGCTACAAAACGTATAAAACGTGGAGAAAACGATAAGAAGTGAATAGAGTCATAAATGACATTGAAATAATTTGATGGAATTTCATTTAACAATAAGAAAATGCTAATGTCACGCCAAATGCAATTTAAAAACATGTAAATAATTCATATTATTATATTTGATGATAAATAAATTACTTACGTGCTTACATTAATGCAAAATGCAAAAAAATCCTTTACAATAATGGGAGACTATCTTCCATACTTTCTGTGATTTAAAAAATATTTGCTTTTACCTTCAAATTTCTAAATTTTTCAATTTAATATCGTTCATATTTTCATGCTGATATCAATCCCTACATTTCATAAATATTGTCTCTAAGTTTATTTATTTACTTTTAGTTTGTTATTATGATCATTATTATATTTTTTCTCAATGTTTACGATATTGTTTTCTTCTAGATTTTTAGTAATAAATGTATCTCTTTTCTTTTATTGTACTAATAATATCCACTAGTTACTTTTTAATTATATTACTAAAATTTCCTTCCATTTATTAGAAAATCCTCTTATATCAATTTTATTATCATTGTCTTCCATAATATTTTAAAACTTTGACTTTGCATTCCTATAATGTTACATCGAGAATCTACTCCTTAACAAAAACATTCTTTAACCTGAGGACATACCTGAAATATTCCATTATTTTGAAAGGACATTTTGTATTTTGCATTAATGCAGGTATATAGGAAATTTATTTATAACTATCATTAAATATAATAATAAAAAATTATTTACATGTTTTCAAGTTACGAAACAATTTGTTGTGCTATTAAAATTTATTAAATAAAATTTCTTCAAATATTTCACTGTTATTTATGACGTGTGTGTCTGTCTGTGTGTGTGTGTGTGTGTGTGTGTGTGTGTGTGTGTGTGTGTGTTATACATCGATATACTTACAGATATTGAATCGAGTGTGAGCAGCAAAATATGTTTACTCTTTTAAATTTAAAATTTGACTTTCTCACCCTGCCATGATTTTATTTATCCAGAATTATCCCCCTTACAACACCTGCTGCCACAGCACGTGTTCAACATACGCTTGTATTTACACACACACACACACACACACACACACACACACACACACACACACACACACACACACACACACACACACACACACACACACACATATATATATATATATATATATAAAAGTATTAATTTCGTGTTTAGCTTCTGTAAAC
>NC_142931.1:3552293-3554793 GCF_046866305.1 Octopus bimaculoides
TTTCTCATCTTTCTCGATGTCATCATCTTCATCATCATCGGCATAATTTCTCCGTCATTTCTCGTACATTTTCTTCTGTAATATGATTTTCATCGTTACAAATTTAACATAAAAATATCAGATTCTACAATACCGATATTTCTACAGTTTTCGTCTATATACAATATCAAGGTATATACAGTAATATAGGCATATATAGTATTCTGATGTTTATTGTATTCAAGTGTGTTTAACAATGTGAATATTGCTGTATAGTGTTAAAAGCCTAGTCATTATTTATTGATGTATTACTGTTGTAAAACAGTAATACAACAACTATTTTCACCTGTATCGTTTCTCTTTACAAGGACGATTATTTTTCTGTATAAAGTTATGTTGCTGAGTTGTGACCATTTCTGTCTGTTCGCATTATATCCAGTTTTATTAATATCTTAATGCTATGAGCTCTGTCACATTTGACTGTATTATGTATGTAGACTAAATTGAATTTTTCTCTTGCGACTCGAGTTCCGCAGCACTCCAATTATCGGGCAGGGGTTTTCACTTGCTTATCACTGAAACTCAAATCATGAGGAGAATTTAGTTCAAATAAGCAATGGACTCTACACCACCACCATTGGTAAACAGTAGGTTTTGAGTATGTGCATCACCTGGTAGTCGTTCATACACCTGTCTTCGTCTTTTGTTTTTCTGTAAATTTATATATATATATATAAAACTCCGAGTTTCGGATGTCGGGGCGGAAATCTGCTCCGACATCTCGTCAGTTATTAAGACAAAGCAAAAATGCTATGTTTTGTCTTAATAACTGACGAGATGCCGGAGCAGATTTCTGCCCCAATATCCAAAACTCCGAGTTTTATTATGATAACCGAATAATTGTCATATTATTTTACAGATAAATTCCTCTATTTACATAATATCGAGGTCTCGTTCATTCTTTTGTTGTAATATGATTATTATTATTATTATTATTAATACACACACACACACACACACACACACACACATATATATATATATATATATATATATATATATATATATATATATATATATATATATATATATATACAGTTATTATTGCATGTATGTATGTATGTATGTTGTAACACTCGAAATACCTAGTTGCTCCAGGATACAACCCTGACCATGCGTCCAAGAATTACATCTGTAGACGTATGTAGCATTATATACAAATACATTTACATGCACGCACCCATACACACGCGCACACACATACATACATGCATACATTAATACATACGTACATTAATGCATACATACATACATGCACGCATGCATACATACGTCCAAAATATCATTCTAATATATGTCTATGAATGTATTATTGCTACTATTATTATTGTTGTTGATTTTATTATTGTCATCCTGGTTGGTGTTCATCATATACGAGAATATCACATTTGTTCGCTGTAGCTAAAACATGGAGCCTGTCTTTCGACGGTAGAGATTTACTTAGATAGAAAGTTATGGAAATATCTTAATGGAACGGAATATAATTACAAGAGATATAATAAACTGAATGAAAATCGAAGAATATAACAAAATACATAAACTTGTATCAGAGTTATACGCAAGTGGGATGAAATAAAAATTCATGTATGAACAGTTTCAAAGGAAAGTAGAACACGCCCCCACCATATACATACATACATACATACATACATACATACATACATACGTACAGGGTGGGACAGAGAGGACGGACATTTTTGAAATGGTTATTACTCAGCCTCAAGGAGAGGTAGCATTCGGTCCTTGGTGTCTTAGCTTTTTGTCTTAATTTTCAGGTAAAGTTATGGCGCTGTGGACGATAGAGCATCGCGTGTTTGCCTACAACAATTACGCGTCAGACAAGCTTTGATACAGAGTCCGAATCGCTCTGCTCGGAGGCATTCTACCGAACTTGGCATCGTAATCAATAGGTAAAGCATATTTTGCATGAAGACCTGCATTTCCACCCGTACAAATTGGTCACTGGCAACAGTTCACACCATGGGACTATGCGCAGAGCAATGCTGGAGAGAGTGGAGGCCAACTTCCAAGAACTCATTTAGAAATGCATTAATGAAAACGGACACCACATTATGAATGTTGTCTTCCACACTTGATTTTGATAACTGCTAATTCAATTGCTGTCAATAAAATTTTGCTTGCAGCTAAAATTAAGGATTTTGTGAGGTTTTCAAAAACGTCCGTCCTCTCTGCCTCGTCCTGTACATGCATACATACATACATACATACATGAATGCATACATCTTCGGAGAGCACCGTGTGTAAATGTTTAGTGCTAAAAAGCACAAAAGTATATATATATATATATATATATATATATATATATATATATATATATATATATATATATATATATATATATATATATATGCATTATATATATGTGTATGCATTATATATATATATATGTGTATGCGTGTGTGTGAGTGTGCATAAAATAGTGTAGAGCTATTATCCTCTG
>NC_142931.1:3559793-3564793 GCF_046866305.1 Octopus bimaculoides
TGTCGCTGGAAAGATGAAATTTAACTTTGGCGGAGGAGATTTGAATATGAACCACAAACAAGCATCACTAAAATGGCACAATTACTGCCGTTCATCATAAACCATCTTGTCCACGAATCTGCCAAATCTGTCCAGTAATATCTACCTGATCGTGCTTTCCTCCGCTCAATAAAACTCAGTCAAGCAAAAATATGTATGTATATACATGTAAAATACATTTGTATATAAATATGAATATGCATGTATAAATATATATTTCTTTGTGTGTAGGTATATGCGTATATATATATATATATATATATATATATATATATATATATATATATATATATGTGTGTGTGTGTGTGTGTGTGTGTGTGTGTGTGTGTGTGTGTGTGTGTGTGTGCATGTATGTATGTCAGTTTTCAAAATTATTTCAAGATTTCTTGCTTATAGAGAAAGCCATTTTCTAACCGAGATCCAAAGCTCATTCATTGGAATTTCAACATCAACAAGGTATGTATGTATGTATGTATGTATGTGTGCAGATTTTTATGTTTTGTTTTACATATGTATTTTCATACATATATTTGCATATTTAGACATGCTCATATATACTTAAATCATAAACTTCTAGAAAGTTTTACACATTTTTACAGTTCCAGTGATGGCTTGAATCTGTATTCTTCGAATCAGCCTAATTTCAGCCTAATTTCTCATGATTGGTATTTAGGCAGTGTGTTACATATCCCAGATCCTCAATAATTACAGGTATAAACCTGAAATTGTAATCTGGTTAGTGTAACTTCAAATTTCTCAATAGTATGTATGTATATATGTATGTATGTACGTATGTATTTATATGTGTATGTATCAGTGAGTTCGTTTGTGAGTATATGTGTGCGGGTGTATATAGAACAAACCAGAAATCACAACAGGAGCACTTATTTACTTACAATACATATCACTGGAACAGTTACAACCCAAGTAATTTTCCAAATAAAATGTGGATGGTAACCAATCATATCTCTCATGTTGTCATAGAAACGGTTGATTCCTGAAAGGAAAAAAAAGTGCATTTAATATACACTGCAATAAGTATGTATGTGTGTGTGTGTGTCTGTGTCTGTGTGTGCGTGCACGCGCGCGTGTATGTCTGTTTGTGCTTTTGTGTCTGTGTATATTTGCGTGTGTGTTTGTGTATGTGTGTATGTTTGTGTATCCTGTATGTGCCTGCGTGTGCGCGTGTGTGTGTGCGTGTGTGTATGTGCGTGCGTATGCGTGTGCATATAGTCGGTGAGTGAATGATGCAATATGTGTACCAGAATGTATGAGTGATCGGTAAATCTTCAGAGAGTTTTAAAAGTTCAAGGACTCACCGTATGACCACGATATTGCAATACATTCAAAGAAGATGAAGAGCAGCAGGCAGATTCCACTGGCAGAATAATGTTCAAAAATCTGGAAAACGTAGATGCCTCCCTGAAATTAAAAAAAAAAATGAACCATGAAATCAGCTGTATACACATGCGTGTATACACACAAACACACACATATAGGTGCCAACGCACGAAACTATCGGTCCTTGAGTCACTCCGTTGCTTTTACTAAATATCAATATATATATATATATATATATATTCTTTTATTTGCTTCAGGCATTTGACTGCGGCCATGCTGGAGCACCGCCGTTAGTTGAGCAAATTGACCCCAGGACTTATTCTTTTTGAAAGCTTAGTACTTATCCTATCCTACATCAATTTTAAACAGAGCGCTATCTTCAGCTGCACAGATATGGAATTTCAACACGCAAGATACAGTAATATAATTCTTCTTAAATATTTTAACAGAGCAAGAGGATGGAAGAAATTCATACTGTGGCTATTGCGGTAGGAATAGCTAAGAGAACAGACTACAATGTATTTATAGAGTGGCATGGAACACAGTAGGGGTCATAGGGTTAAAATATATTTCCAAATATCTATTTTCTTATCATTCAACTGAAATCTGAGACTAGAAGACTTGAAGTGTATTTTGAATAAACAGCAAAAGTGAGTTGACAGCTCATGGCTGGCTATTGGTCATAAATATTTTCAAAGGTACCCCTCCACCCACAAGGATAGGAAACAGTAGCAGTTTTCTGTGCTGTTTTTGCAGCATTAATAATAATAAAGCATATTACTTTATCTCCGATATTCGAGTACTATTTTCCCCCACCTTGTTTCACATTTATGTGCTTACTCTGGTGTATATATATATATATATATATATATATATATATATATATATATATATACATACATACATACATATATATATATATATATATATATATATATATATATATATATATATATATATATATATGTATATCAGTAAGCATATGTCTATGTATGTATGTGAATATATGTGTGCTTGTGTGTGTTGTTTGTTTGTGTTGTGTGTGTAATTTCTATATTCGGATGCATTGAGTGCAACAGACTTACCTGAGTAACCATGGTTAAACCTATCAAGAATGATACAAAGCACACAGCGGCGATGAACTTTTCACGTTTTGGACGTAAATGTTCCGGGAATTCGTCTATTAGTGCTGTGAAGAATCCCTCCATTGTACAGAACTAAAAGAGAAACCATAACAACATTATACAACGATCAGTCTTTAGTCTTTATACATTAAATGCTTTGAGGGGGCGGGGCGATCTGTAAATAGATGCGTGCAATTTCGGTTGTCTGACATTAATTTTTGGTATATCATTTCATGGACCTGAATTTTGTGGGAGAAAATTTAATCTTCTGAAATTTGAACTGTTAATCTTTAAATTTGGAATCCAATAAAATCTACTAAAGTATTATAGTCAACTCAATCGACTACATAGAAAATTGACTATGATTTGTAAGTTATAAGCTTACGTACACTGGTTGCTATACTTACTTGTTTTGGACACTCTTTTAGATTTATTCTGGAAAATATGTTCAAAATAGTTTGACTTTATAAAAAATTAAAAAAAAAACAAAACCAAGATAAGGGAATCGGGTGACTCTGTAGAATGAGAAAAGAAAATATTTACCTGGCTATCCATACCAAGGAATAAAATCATAAGAAAAAAGAGCACAGCCCATAATGGCGAGACTGGCAGTTGGACAACAGCAGATGGGTAGGCTAGAAATGCTAAGCCTGGACCTGCAACATAGAATAGACACAAGATGTATATAGTATGTAAGCCTGATTTCAAGTGCTTCAAAGCGCAAATAGAATCGATGATGTATTCTTAGAAAGTTAATCTCAGCACTCAATACAACCAAACAACGATGTACCTCGATTTCAATTCTTCTTATTCCCTACGGTGACATTTTTATAACTTTGCCTCACTAACTCTTTTGACGGAGCACCAGTGCTAGTTTCTGATAGTTTAAAGTAAGAAGATAGTGGGTTTGAATATATTTAAACGATTTTTACTGAATCAAAGAGAATTCCCGTTTATATTTAAAGTTCGCATTTCACTGCTTATTTCAGTCATTGGACATATCGATTATCAATTGTAATCTCAAAGTGCGACGATCCCAATTCATAACTATGATTTCTTGCAATAAAATGTCGAAAGGAATTATGTTAAGTTTCAATCCAAGATAAATTCCTTTATACCTGACTCAGCCACTTTGCTGACTGGTTGCTTCTGTTCGTAGGCCATAAAACCAATAACTGAGAAAATAACAAATCCTGAGAATAAACTGGTGGCACTGTTGAGGAAAGATATAATGATGGCGTCTCTGAAAGAAAACAAAAAACAGTTGGTATGGAATACAATGGTGGAGTACAATCAGACAAGAATCTTAAATGTATTCATGTAAATATAACATTGTAAACTTGTAGGAAATATAGTTATTACATTCTATAATTTCGCTATGGCTATTTATTTTTCAAACATTTTCTCTGGATATTTCACTATTTATCGGAGTTAATCAAATTTTTTCTTTTCACTAAAGTAAAAAACAAAGAATTGTTAACAAAGATTATATTTGACACACCTGATGATAGTTTTGATTATGTAATATTTAGTTGGCTTAACATTCTCCTCCTCGTCTTACACATAGTTTCATCACATACTTATGCTAAAATTTCAGTTTTTGAATTCCGATCTCTGTGAAGAAATTTGTCAATTATTGACAGGCGATCAGTTTGAATTCGTTGCTCTGAATGTTTGTGTTTGTGTGAGAAAAATATAGAGACACACATCGTACTATAAGGGTTTCAGTTATTCACTGAAGGAAACAACGAAAAGCAGGGATATGATTTAATGAGTCATAACTTGAGAGATCAACAATGTAGTTAATCCTTCTTGGCAACAGTTCAAAACAAAACTACGTAAAAAATAAGGCAAACGCAATTTTAAAGAAAACCATCCATAAAATAGTCTTAAAAAACCTTTTCTGAACCCGACGTCTATTTAGGGCTGAAACTTGAGTTTATTTTCCATAGCATTAAGAAGATGATCGATAGATATTCTCATGACTGTAATATTGATCTGTTACACGACACGATGAATTGAACAAAAAACCAGCCAAACACTTAGTCTGTTCTAATGCCCTTACTTACATTGGTGACTTACATCTCCAACATGCAGCAACCATATTGTTGTATACGATTAAAAGTTGTTGTTTACAGTATTATCGCACCGCAAATTAGTCACGTGCTGTATACAATTGGTTTCTATGCATACAATAGTTTTATAGTTATTTTTAATATTTTATCTTTTATTTATTTCAGCCATTACATTGCGGCCATGCTGGGGCTCTGCCGTGAAGAGTCATTAGTTGAATCGATCCCAGTAGTACTTTTTGAAAACTTGGTGCTTAATCTATCGTTCTCTTTTGCCGAACGATAAAGTTACGGGGACGTAAACATAACAACACCGGTTTTCAAACGGTGTTGGACACACACACACACACACACACACAAGGTGCCACACAGTGGGACTGAACATGGAACCATGTGGTTGAGAAGCAAGCTTCTTACCACACAC